>NC_056443.1:31023193-31060693 GCF_018296145.1 Oncorhynchus tshawytscha
TACTAGAGGGAGAATACTAGAGGGAGAATAGAGGGAGAATACTAGAGGGAGAATAGAGGGAGAATAGAGGGAGAATACTAGAGGGAGAATACTAGAGGGAGAATAGAGGGAGGATAGAGGGAGAATACTAGAGGGAGAATACTAGAGGGAGAATAGAGGGAGAATAGAGGGAGAATACTAGAGGGAGAATAGAGGGAGAATACTAGAGGGAGAATACTAGAGGGATAATACTAGAGGGAGAATAGAGGGAGAATACTAGAGGGAGAATAGAGGGAGAATACTAGAGGGAGAATACTAGAGGGAGAATACTAGAGGGAGAATAGAGGGAGAATACTAGAGGGAGAATACTAGAGGGAGAATACTAGAGGGAGAATACTAGAGGGAGAATAGAGGGAGAATACTAGAGGGAGAATACTAGAGGGAGAATACTAGAGGGAGAATACTAGAGGGAGAATAGAGGGAGAATCCTAGAGGGAGAATAGAGGGAGAATACTAGAGGGAGAATACTAGAGGGAGAATAGAGGGAGAATACTAGAGGGAGAATAGAGGGAGAATACTAGAGGGAGAATACTAGAGGGAGAAAACTAGAGGGAGAATAGAGGGAATACTAGAGGGAGAATAGTAGAGGGAGAATAGAGGGAGAATACTAGAGGGAGAATAGAGGGAGAATACTAAAGGGAGAATACTAGAGGGAGAATACTAGAGGGAGAATAGAGGGAGAATACTAGAGGGAGAATAGAGGGAGAATCTAGAGGGAGAATACTAGAGGGAGAATAGAGGGAGAATACTAGAGGGACAATAGAGGGAGAATACTAGAGGGAGAATAGAGGGAGAATACTAGGGGGAGAATACTAGAGGGAGAATACTAGAGGGAGAATACTAGGGGAGAATACTAGAGGGAGAATACTAGAGGGAGAATACTAGGGGAGAATACTAGAGGGAGAATACTAGAGGGAGAATAGAGGGAGAATACTAGAGGGAGAATACTAGAGGGAGAATACTAGAGGGAGAATAGAGGGAGAATACTAGAGGGAGAATACTAGAGGGAGAATACTAGAGGGAGAATAGAGGGAGAATACTAGAGGGAGAATAGAGGGAGAATACTAGAGGGAGAATACTAGAGGGAGAATAGAGGGAGAATACTAGAGGGAGAATACTAGAGGGAGAATAGAGGGAGAATAGAGGGAGAATACTAGAGGGAGAATACTAGAGGGAGAATACTAGAGGGAGAATAGAGGGAGAATACTAGAGGGAGAATAGAGGGAGAATACTAGAGGGAGAATACTAGAGGGAGAATACTAGAGGGAGAATACTAGAGGGAGAATACTAGAGGGAGAATAGAGGGAGCATACTAGAGGGAGAATACTAGAGGGAGAATAGAGGGAGAATACTAGAGGGAGAATAGAGGGAGAATACTAGAGGGAGAATGCTAGAGGGAGAATAGAGGGAGAATACTAGAGGGAGAATAGAGGGAGAATAGAGGGAGAATACTAGAGGGAGAATACTAGAGGGAGAATACTAGAGGGAGAATACTAAAGGGAGAATACTAGAGGGAGAATACTAGATGGAGAATACTAGAGGGAGAATACTAGAGGGAGAATACTAGAGGGAGAATACTAGAGGGAGAATACTAGAGGGAGAATACTAAAGGGAGAATACTAGAGGGAGAATACTAAAGGGAGAATACTAGAGGGAGAATACTAGAGGGAGAATACTAGAGGGAGAATACTAAAGGGAGAATACTAGAGGGAGAATACTAGAGGGAGAATACTAGAGGGAGAATACTAAAGGAGAATACTAGAGGGAGAATACTAGAGGGAGAATAGAGGGAGAATACTAGAGGGAGAATAGAGGGAGAATACTAGATGGAGAATAGAGGGAGAATAGAGGGAGAATACTAGAGGGAGAATACTAGAGGGAGAATACTAAAGGGAGAATACTAGAGGGAGAATACTAGAGGGAGAATACTAGAGGGAGAATACTAGAGGGAGGATAGAGGGAGAATACTAGAGGGAGAATAGAGGGAGAAGACTAGAGGGAGAATAGAGGGAGAATACTAGGGGAGAATACTAGAGGGAGAATACTCGGGGGAGAATAGAGGGAGAATACTAGAGGGAGAATACTAGAGGGAGAATAGAGGGAGAATACTAGGGGAGAATACTAGAGGGAGAAAACTAAAGGGAGAATACTAGAGGGAGAATACTAGAGGGAGAATACTAGAGGGAGAATACTAGAGGGAGAATACTAAAGGAGAATACTAGAGGGAGAATACTAGAGGGAGAATACTAGAGGGAGAATACTAAAGGGAGAATACTAGAGGGAGAATACTAGAGGGAGAATACTAGAGGGAGAATACTAGAGGGAGAATAGAGGGAGAATACTAGAGGGAGAATACTAGAGGGAGAATACTAGAGGAGAATACTAGAGGGAGAATACTAGAGGGAGAATAGAGGGAGAATACTAGAGGGAGAATACTAGAGGGAGAATAGAGGGAGAATACTAGAGGGAGAATACTAGAGGGAGAATAGAGGGAGAATACTAGAGGGAGAATACTAGAGGGAGAATACTAGAGGGAGAATAGAGGGAGAATACTAGAGGGAGAATACTAGAGGGAGAATAGAGGGAGAATACTAGAGGGAGAATAGAGGGAGAATACTAGAGGGAGAATACTAGAGGGAGAATAGAGGGAGAATACTAGAGGGAGAATAGAGGGAGAATACTAGAGGGAGAATACTAGAGGGAGAATACTAGAGGGAGAATACTAGAGGGAGAATACTAGAGGGAGAATAGAGGGAGAATACTAGAGGGAGAATACTAGAGGGAGAATACTAGAGGGAGAATACTAGAGGGAGAATAGAGGGAGAATACTAGAGGGAGAATACTAGAGGGAGAATAGAGGGAGAATAGAGGGAGAATACTAGAGGGAGAATACTAGAGGGAGAATACTAAAGGGAGAATACTAGAGGGAGAATACTAGAGGGAGAATACTAGAGGGAGAATACTAGAGGGAGAATACTAAAGGGAGAATACTAGAGGGAGAATACTAGAGGGAGAATACTAGAGGGAGAATACTAGAGGGAGAATACTAGAGGGAGAATACTAGAGGGAGAATACTAGAGGGAGAATACTAGAGGGAGAATAGAGGGAGAATACTAGAGGGAGAATACTAGAGGGAGAATACTAGAGGGAGCATAGAGGGAGAATACTAGAGGGAGAATAGAGGGAGAATACTAGAGGGAGAATACTAGAGGGAGAATAGAGGGAGAATACTAGAGGGAGAATACTAGAGGGAGAATAGAGGGAGAATACTAGAGGGAGAATAGATGGATAATACTAGAGGGAGAATACTAGAGGGAGAATACTAGAGGGAGAATAGAGGGAGAATACTAGAGGGAGAATAGAGGGAGAATACTAGAGGGAGAATACTAGAGGGAGAATACTAGAGGGAGAATACTAGAGGGAGAATAGAGGGAGAATACTAGAGGGAGAATACTAGAGGGAGAATACTAGAGGGAGAATACTAGAGGGAGAATAGAGGGAGAATACTAGAGGGAGAATACTAGAGGGAGAATAGAGGGAGAATACTAGAGGGAGAATAGTAGAGGGAGAATACTAGAGGGAGAATACTAGAGGGAGAATAGAGGGAGAATACTAGAGGGAGAATACTAGAGGGAGAATACTAGAGGGAGAATACTAGAGGGAGAATACTAGAGGGAGAATACTAAAGGGAGAATACTAGAATACTAGAGGGAGAATACTAGGGGGAGAATAGTGGGAGAATACTAGAGGGAGAATACTAGAGGGAGAATAGAGGGAGAATACTAGGGGGAGATTACTAGAGGGAGAATACTAAAGGGAGAATACTAGAGGGAGAATACTAGAGGGAGAATACTAGAGGGAGAATACTAAATGGAGAATACTAGAGGGAGAATACTAGAGGGAGAATAGAGGGAGAATACTAGAGGGAGAATACTAGAGGGAGAATACTAGAGGGAGAATACTAAAGGGAGAATACTAGAGGGAGAATACTAGAGGGAGAATACTAGAGGGAGAATACTAAAGGGAGAATACTAGAGGGAGAATAGAGGGAGAATACTAGAGGGAGAATAGAGGGAGAATACTAGAGGGAGAATACTAGAGGGAGAATAGAGGGAGAATACTAGAGGGAGAATACTAGAGGGAGAATAGAGGGAGAATAGAGGGAGAATACTAAAGGGAGAATACTAGAGGGAGAATACTAGAGGGAGAATAGAGGGAGAATACTAGAGGGAGAATACTAGAGGGAGAATAGAGGGAGAATACTAGAGGGAGAATACTAGAGGGAGAATACTAGAGGGAGAATACTAGAGGGAGACTAGAGGGAGAATACTAGAGGGAGAATACTTGAGGGAGAATACTAGAGGGAGAATACTAGAGGGAGAATAGAGGGAGAATACTAGAGGGAGAATACTAGAGGGAGAATAGAGGGAGAATACTAGAGGGAGAATACTAGAGGGAGAATACTAGAGGGAGAATAGAGGGAGAATACTAGTGGGAGAATACTAGAGGGAGAATAGAGGGAGAATACTAGAGGGAGAATAGAGGGAGAATAGAGGGAGAATAGAGGGAGAATAGAGGGAGAATACTAGAGGGAGAATACTAGAGGGAGAATAGAGGGAGAATACTAGAGGGAGAATAGAGGGAGAATACTAGAGGGAGAATACTAGAGGGAGAATAGAGGGAGAATACTAGAGGGAGAATAGAGGGAGAATACTAGAGGGAGAATACTAGAGGGAGAATAGAGGGAGAATACTAGAGGGAGAATACTAGAGGGAGAATAGAGGGAGAATACTAGAGGGAGAATAGAGGGAGAATAGAGGGAGAATACTAGAGGGAGAATACTAGAGGGAGAATAGAGGGAGAATACTAGAGGGAGAATAGAGGGAGAATACTGAGTGACAAATAATTAGGGTTCCTTGTCAATGCTGTTTTCACTTTTTCCCTCCATCTCGATCTCTCCTTCCCTCACATTCTCTCCCTCTCTCTCCTTCCCTCACATTCTCTCCCTCTCTCTCCTTCCCTCACATTCTCTCCCTCTCTCTCCCTCTCTCTTCCTCTCTCCCCTTCTCTCCCTCTCTCTCCTTCCCTCACATTCTCTCCCTCTCTCTCCCTCTCTCTTCCTCTCTCCCCTTCTCTCCCTCTCTCTCCTTCCCTCACATTCTCTCCCTCTCTCTCCCTCTCTCTTCCTCTCTCTTCCTCTCTCCCCTTCTCTCCCTCTCTCCCCTTCTCTCCCTCCCGCTAGCAGTAACACCCTTGTCCCAATTAGCACCATAGCCTGCTACTTCACTCAGTGCTAACGCACCACCATCTTCTGTACCCTCGGCTTTCCATCAGCCTCTGAGGCCATCAGTCACTCAACCGCCGCTGTGCAACACTGCCAAGAGTGGGTGTAGTGCTAAGATGTACCTTCCTCCTGCCTACATCTCACCCAGTGCTCAGTGCTAACACGTTACAGTTCAGTGGTGATGTGTTGAATGTGTTGATAGCACTGGTGCATTGGTACGTGACATGCTGAAGGTTCCTATCATTTGATACCAGGTACAATAGTAACTAAAAAAAACAAACTCAAATGGTAAGAGAGTGTCCATTGTTGCCACTTCAGCATGAATCCTGGCATTAGTTCAAATAAAGTGTAGCCTAAGTATCAGATACACAATAAATGAGATTTACAGTATCCATCAACCTCTCTTTATCCATCTATATTCCCTCTCCTCCATCTCCTGTCTTCATCAGTGAGTGGTCTGGTTCTCTCTGTGTCAGGGAGCTGCTATGGTGGGCCTCACCTGCTGCCCGCAGCCCCAACGCACTCAAGTGTCCCCGGAATTGAGGATCCACATTGATTTATTCATTCCACAGCTATTTCTTTATCAGGCTGAGCAGCGCTGTGTCCCTCCCTCCCTCTCTCTCTCTCTCTCTCTCTCTCTCTCTCCTTATCTCTCTCTCCCTCCCTCCCTCACTCCCTCCTTATCTCTCTCTCTCTCTCTCTCTCTCTCCCTCCCTCCTTATCTCTCTCTCTCTCTCTCTCCCTCCCTCCCTCCCTCCCTCACTCCCTCCTTATCTCTCTCTCTCTCCCTCCCTCCCTCCATATCTCTCTCTCTCCCCCTCCCTCCCTCCCTCCATCTATCTCTCTCTCTTCCTCTTCCTCTTCCCCTCCCTCCCTCCCTCCCTCCCTTCCCCTCCCTCCCTCCCTCCCTCCATCCATCTATCTCTCTCTACTGTATCTCTATCCATCTTGCTCTCCATCCCTTTCTCTTACTCTCTCTCTCTCGCTCCCTCTCTTTCTCTCTGTCTCTCTTCTCTGTCTCTCTCCTCATCTCTCTCTCTCTCTCTCTCTCTCTCTCTCTCTCTCTCTGTGTCTATATGTCTGTCTGTCTCTCTCTGCCTCTCTCCATCTCCCAAGGCTATGAAATATGCATGGAGGACTGGAGTGAAAATGGGAAGATGATGCAGCTAGCCTCGATTAACTATTTACAGCACAAAGACCATCTGGCCAGAGAGGACGAAGGAATGAGAGAAATAAAGAAATAGGGAGCGAGAGAGAGAAGGAATGACAAAGTTGGATAGCATGATGGTAGATTTGTGTCAGAGACCAGCAGATAGTGGGAGAAACAAGGGGAGGTGGGGGGACAGAGAGAGATAAAGAGCGAGAGACAGAGAGAGATAAATAGAGAGTGGGAGAGAGAGAAATAACTATTTTCATAATGTGGGATGGATACAAGTGCATGCCTCTCTAATGTAGCTTTGAAGTATCAAGATCAGACAGAGAGAAGGATGGGTCGTGACTCAAGAGCAAGGCCTTACTATCATATTGATTATGACATACCCAGGATCAGAGGAAAGAATAGACTGCAAGGAAGTAGAGAAACAAAAGGAGTGGAAGACAGCGGTGGAGAGAGGATGAGAGGAGGAGAAACGAGTTTGACAAATGCCTGAAGTGAGCCTGGGGGGGTAAGTGGATGGGGGTAGGGAGGATGGGGGCATGGGGGATGGGGGTAGGGGGATGGGGGATTGGGGTAGGGGATGGGGGATAGGGGGTAGGGAGATGGGGGATAGGGGGTAGGAGGAAGGGGTAGGGGTAGGGGGATGGGGGATTGGGGTAGGGGGAAGGGGTGGGGGTTGGTGGATAGGGGTAGGGAGATAGGGGATAGGGGGAAGGGGTAGGGGAAGGGGGTAGGGAGATGGGGGTAGGGGAACGTGGTAGGGAGATGGGGGATAGGGGGTAGGGGATGGGGGATTGGGGTAAGGAGGTGGGGGATAGGGGGATGGGTCGTTGAGTGCTCTCTCTCTGAACTGACAGCTACTCATCAGTTCAAAAGAAGTGTGAAGGACACAGGAATTATAAATCCCAGCTGTTCTTTCACACTAACAGCACATGTGTAAAGTGTGTGTGTGTGTGTGTGTGTGTGTGTGTGTGTGTGTGTGTGTGTGTGTGTGTGTGTGTGTGTGTGTGTGTGTGTGTGTGTGTGTGTGTGTGTGTGTGTGTGTGCGTTTGTGCGTGTGACATGGGTATGTGAATATGTATAAATGAAATTGTGCAGTTCAGAGAGAGAGAGAGAGATAGAGAGAGATAGTGTGTGTGAGAGAGAGAGAGAGAGAGATAGAGAGAGAGAGATAGTGTGTGTGAGAGAGAGAGAGAGAGAGAGAGAGAGAGAGAGAGAGAGAGAGAGAGAGAGAGAGAGAGAGATAGAGAGAGAGATAGAGAGAGAGAGATAGTGTGTGAGAGAGAGAGAGAGAGAGAGAGAGAGAGAGAGAGAGAGAGAGAGAGAGAGAGAGAGAGAGAGAGATAGTGTGTGAGAGAGAGAGAGCGAGAGAAAGAGAGAGAGAGAGAGAGAGAGAGAGAGAGAGAGAGAGATAGAGAGAGAGAGATAGTGTGTGTGAGAGAGAGAGAGAGAGAGAGAGAGAGAGAGAGAGAGAGAGAGAGAGAGAGAGAGAGAGAGAGAGAGAGATAGAGAGAGAGAGATAGTGTGTGTGAGAGAGAGAGAGAGAGAGAGAGAGAGAGAGAGAGAGAGAGAGAGAGAGAGAGAGATAGAGAGAGAGAGATAGTGTGTGAGAGAGAGAGAGCGAGAGAGAGAGAGAGAGAGAGCATCTGTGTATCCTTGCCTGTCACAACTCTTGTGTTCCAGGCTTTACATCCCAGAGAGTATTGCATGTGGTTTACTCTCACTCTGTCAACACACACTCAATTTGACATCCCCTCTTAGTAACGCAGCAACCAATCCCCCGTCCCCAACAGCATCATCCACACTCAGCTCCTTACTCATGCCAACCAGCCACAGCCATTAGAATACTGCTTCCTTCATTGTTTTAATTTGACCTTGATTTATACAGGTTTTTCCCCTGTTCAGATAAAAATCTCTTCCAAGAGAGAGAAAACATCCAGGAGATGCATCATGGTGTCGTGTGCTTTTGGATGACTGACATGTCGTTTGACTTCCTGTCTGTTCATACAGTAAGGCTATGGGGTAACCAGCTGGTGTCGGGGTACAGTACTGTAGAGTGACTCAGGCTGCTGCTATTTCCTGTCTTTCTTTCGGGAAGAGTCTGGGCAGATGAAGACAAAATGTTAACAGGCCTCGGCCATATGATGATGGTAGCGCTGAGACTCTGACATGCTAATTCATCATTGTAAATGAGTGGGGACAGCGAGACCACAGCTGAATTTTGGATTTCTGGATAGGGAAATGGAACCCGAACCCTGCAGCTGTTATAGACACAGAGTATGTCCCAAATGGCTCCCTTTTCCCTACATAGTTCACTACTTTAGACCAGAGCCCTATATAACCCTATTCCCTACATAGTTCACTACTTTAGACCAGAGCCCTATAGAACCCTATTCCCTACATAGTTCACTACTTTAGACCAGGGCGCTATAGAACCATATTCCCTACATAGTTCACTACTTTAGACCAGAGCCCTATAGAACCATATTCCCTACATAGTTCACTACTTTAGACCAGAGCCCTATATAACCCTATTCCCTACATAGTTCACTACTTTAGACCAGAGCCCTATAGAACCATATTCCCTACATAGTTCACTACTTTAGACCAGGGCCCTATAGAACCCTATTCCCTACATAGTTCACTACTTTAGACCAGAGCCCTATATAACCCTATTCCCTACATAGTTCACTACTTTAGACCAGAGCCCTATAGAACCCTATTCCCTACATAGTTCACTACTTTAGACCAGGGCGCTATAGAACCATATTCCCTACATAGTTCACTACTTTAGACCAGAGCCCTATATAACCATATTCCCTACATAGTTCACTACTTTAGACCAGAGCCCTATAGAACCATATTCCCTACATAGTTCACTACTTTAGACCAGGGCCCTATAGAACCATATTCCCTACATAGTTCACTACTTTAGACCAGGGCCCTATAGAACCCTATTCTCTACATAGTTCACTACTTTAGACCAGGGCACTATAGAACCATATTCCCTACATAGTTCACTACTTTAGACCAGGGCCCTATAGAACCCTATTCTCTACATAGTTCACTACTTTAGACCAGAGCCCTATAGAACCCTATTCCCTACATAGTTCACTACTTTAGACCAGAGTGGTGAGTTAAATAAAGAATAGGGAGCCAGTTTGGATGCGAATGTCCAGACAGCTGCAGGAGAGTATAGATTGTAAAGGGAGATCTCTTGATAAAAATAAGTATTCTTGCCTTATCAGCCTAAGAAGACTTTCCGAGGAGTAAGAATCTGTGGCAAAAACTAAAAGAACAGCAGGGGTTTTTAGGGGGAAACTGAGGGGAAGGAGGTGGGAAAACAACTCCCCAAAAAATGTGAGTGAAGTGCTCCGAGGTTCACGGTGAGGTGAATGCTCCCTGCTCCCAGCTCCCTGCTCCCTGCTCCCTGCTCCCTGCTCCCAGCTCCCTGCTCCCTGCTCCCTGCTCCCTGCTCCCTGCTCCCAGCTCCCAGCTCCCAGCTCCCTGCTCCCAGCTCCCTGCTCCCAGCTCCCAGCTCCCTGCTCCCAGCTCCCTGCTCCCTGCTCCCAGCTCCCTGCTCCCAGCTCCCTGCTACCAGCTCCCTGCTCCCAGCTCCCTGCTCCCAGCTCCCTTCTCCCAGCTCCCTGCTCCCAGCTCCCTGCTCCCTGCTCCCAGCTCCCTGCTCCCTGCTCCCAGCTCCCTGCTCCCTGCTCCCAGCTTACACTCCCAGCTCCCTGCTCCCAGCTTACACTCCCTGCTCCCTGCTCCCAGCTCCCTGCTCCCTGTTCCCTGCTCCCTGCTCCCAGCTTACACTCCCTGCTCCCTGCTCCCTGCTCCCTGCTCCCTGCTCCCAGCTCCCTGCTCCCTGCTCCCAGCTTACACTCCCTGCTCCCAGCTCCCTGCTCCCTGCTCCCAGCTCCCAGCTCCCTGCTCCCTGCTCCCTGCTCCCAGCTCCCTGCTCCCAGCTCCCTGCTCCCAGCTCCCTGCTCCCAGCTCCCTGCTCCCTGCTCCCAGCTCCCTGCTCCCAGCTCCCTGCTACCAGCTCCCTGCTCCCAGCTCCCTGCTCCCAGCTCCCTGCTCCCTTCTCCCAGCTCCCTGCTCCCAGCTCCCTGCTCCCTGCTCCCAGCTCCCTGCTCCCAGCTCCCTGCTCCCTGCTCCCAGCTCCCTGCTCCCTGCTCCCAGCTTACACTCCCAGCTCCCTGCTCCCAGCTTACACTCCCTGCTCCCTGCTCCCAGCTCCCTGCTCCCTGCTCCCTGCTCCCAGCTTACACTCCCTGCTCCCTGCTCCCTGCTCCCTGCTCCCTGCTCCCAGCTCCCTGCTCCCTGCTCCCAGCTTACACTCCCTGCTCCCTGCTCCCAGCTCCCTGCTCCCTGCTCCCAGCTCCCTGCTCCCTGCTCCCTGCTCCCTGCTCCCTGCTCCCAGCTCCCTGCTCCCTGCTCCCTGCTCCCAGCTCCCTGCTCCCTGCTCCCAGCTCCCTGCTCCCTGCTCCCAGCTTACACACAACAGGGATTGTGTGAACACACATTCTGCACACGCTGTAGGCACAACCACACGCAAAGCCTTGTCCAAATACACACAGACACGTGCACACACATGGTGAGGGTGTGTGGTGTTTGTCCTCTGTCTCGGACGGACGGACGGACGGACGGACGGACGGAAGGACAGACAGACAGACAGACAGATAGACAGACAGACACATACACATTGGAAAGAACTAAACAAAAAACAGACCAATCTAGAATGCTCTTTGGCCGTTAACAGAGGGCCAGAATACCTGACCACTGTGTCCCAAAATTAAGGAAATCTTTGACTATGTACAGACTCAGTGAGCATAGCCTTGCCATTGAGAAAGGCTGCCATAGGCAGACATGACTCTCAAGAGAAGACAGGCTATGTGCACACTGCCCACAAATTGAGGTGGAAACCGAGCTGCACTTCCTAACATCCTGCCCAATGTATGACCATATTAGAGAGACATATTTCCCTCAGATTACACAGATCCACAAAGAATTCCAAAAATAATTATATGTTGATAAACTCCCGTATCTATTGGGTGAAATACCACAGTCTGCCATCACAGCAGCAAGATTTGTGACCTGTTGTCACAAGAAAAGGTCAACCCGTATTGATGTTTATTTATTTTCCCTTTTGTACTTTAATTATTTGTAAGTCGTTACAAGACTATGTATAGCCATAATATGCCAGTTGAAGTGTTGCTATTCATTTAAAACCTTTGTGAGTGTAATGTTTACTGTTCATGTTTGTATTGTATATTTAATTTGCTTTGGCAATGTCAACATATGTTTCCCTAGCCAATAAAGCCCCTTGAATTGAATTGAGAGAGAGGGATTAGCACCAAGGTCCCCTGAGGCAAAACAGTAGGGGACACAGGTCAGACATTTATCACATACGTTTCTCCTCAAGCACACTTCTTCTCTCCCTATCTTCCCCTCTTCCTCTCTCCATCACTGTCTTTTCCCCATCGTCTCTCTATCGCTCTTTTTCCTCTTTCTCTTGTCTCTGAAAGAATCAATAAAGAGAGGGAAGAGAGCCTGTGAGTGAGAGAGAGGTGTGTGAGTGAGAGAGAGGTGTGTGAGTGAGAGAGAGGTGTGTGAGTGAGAGAGAGGTGTGTGAGTGAGAGAGAGGTGTGTGAGTGAGAGAGAGGTGTGTGAGTGAGAGAGAGGTGTGTGAGTGAGAGAGAGGTGTGTGAGTGAGAGAGAGGTGTGTGAGTGAGAGAGAGGTGTGTGAGTGAGAGAGAGGTGTGTGAGTGAGAGAGAGATGTGTGAGTGAGAGAGGTGTGTGAGTGAGAGAGAGGTGTGTGAGTGAGAGAGAGGTGTGTGAGTGAGAGAGAGGTGTGTGAGTGAGAGAGAGGTGTGTGAGTGAGAGAGAGGTGTGTGAGTGAGAGAGAGGTGTGTGAGTGAGAGAGAGGTGTGTGAGTGAGAGAGAGGTGTGTGAGTGAGAGAGAGGTGTGAGTGACAGAGAGGTGTGTGAGTGACAGAGAGGTGTGTGAGTGTGAGGGAAATAGCAGGCCTGTTGTCCACATTACAATCTCAGTATAGCTGTAATTGACAAGCTATAACGCTCCCCTTGCTGGGTCTCTGGTCTTGTATGGAGCTATTGTTAAATGTTCCTTACAAGGAAAACCATTATTTTATTCAAACGCAAACTGTGTCTTTTCGATATAAACCTTTTTTTTTTTATATAAACATCCTCGGTTGCCTCAATTTCATAGCAACCATGGCCGTTTTGCATCACAAAGAGAGCCGTTCTCGTGAGAAAAGGGAATGTTTAGGTCTCTTCATCCAGCTCCAGCTGAGGATCCTGGGACAGCCATAACAGATTCAAAGCCCCGGTTATTGGAGCCAGAGACGCAGCATTAAACTCCCATGGCTGACGCCAGAGTTATGGAGGTAGCCCAAACTCCACAGAACACAACGAAGAAAGAACACTGGGAGAGACCAGGGAGAAACTGAGGTCTTAAAAATAATAAAATCAATCCCATCAGCCACTTTGAAGCATTTGGTTTATCCTTAACTTTTTCAACTCTGTCGTATCTGAACATGACCATAAACAGACAGGTTTTACACAGAGAGTTGTGTCAGCAGGGGCAAAAGCACATACACTATTCTAAAGCGTATAACTGACCAGCACTTTAAATGATCAATATTTAGTCATCCCCGGCTGTGCCTAAGCGAGATCTATATCAGATCAGTCACCTTTGATATTCTCTTAGAATGAAATAAAAATGAAGACGATGATATTCTGTGAGAGATCTTTGAGAATTTAGTCATGTGAAAGATAGCCAGTTGGAGCAGCTTGGATCCATCCCACTCCGACTCTCCGGAGTCCAGCTCACATAGGATTGTCTCACACCACAAACCAATTATCCGCTCTGGCTTAATCCTGATTGGAAAAATATGGGATCGCCCCCCCCTTCAAGCATCCGGGGAAGACTGGGGTCGGGATTGCTGGGATCACCACTGTTGATGTTACTTTAGCTTTCAGCTGAGTCACAGGAAGGTACAGAGACAGTTTGGGGACCACATGCCTGGGTTCCTCACAGAGCTTTTTAATCTTAACCAGAACCTCTCTCAAATTTAAGAGAATTGACAAGCAAAACTGAGAAAGTAAAAGACGGGTAGACAGACAGACAGAAGTACAGGCAGATCTGTCTCATTTCACCTTGCAGTGGTTGATGTAGCCCACACTAAGAAATCATCACCGACTTTCAAGCCAGTCCAAAGGACTCCAAAGGCAAGCCACGTCGGATGTCAGGCGTCTAAAACCCACTGACCCAGAAGCCTCACAGAAGTTCCTCACTCCCGTCTTCTCAGCTAACGCTCCTCCAGAGCGGTGCCTCACATCGCCTGGCGTCTTGATCTACACCACCCGACAGTGAGGTGCCGAGCCCATTAATCTCCCCCATCTTCCCCACCGTTTGATCCCATGCTTGAGGACATCAAAGTGTAGGCTCAAGGACAGTGGAGGTGGCGGTGCAACTGCACAGCCATTCTGGAGCTGACAGGAATCCGACGCCCACACACACAATAACAGCACAACAACACCACGGCGGCCATTTTGGCTCCTGACAAAAACATGCTAATTCTCTTCACCGTTCACAGACAATAATGAAGGGAGGCTAACAACGTGCCAGATTTGTGATTTAAATTACAGTTTGTTTAGATTCTTTCAACTTCTCTTTTTTTTCTCTGACCAGACTGTTTCGTCATGGTGAACCTTAAAAAATTATTCATGAATTACAACAATTAAAACATCAACAGGAGCAGGGTGGAAATAGTATGTGCATTATTCATATGACTGCTACAGGGAGACAAGCAGTCACAGCTAATGAGCGGCCAGCGTTTTGAAGTGCAGAGGACCCACAGTGAGGTAGAGGGAAGTAATGAAGTACTATTGTGAGACCACAGGAGGGGAGGACAGCTGGTAATAAGGTCCGGAACGAAGCAAATGGAATGGCATCAAACACAGAGGGAACAATGTATTTGATGCCATTCCATCCATTCCATCCATTCCATTCCAGCCATTACCACCAGCCCGTCCTCCCCTATTGAGGTGCCATCAACCTCCTGTGCATGAGATACATTTACTGTTTGATGGCTTTCTATTTCTATCATTAGAACCAGGACCCTGCCACTTGAGGACTTCTGTTTTAGAATAACAAAATGTATGTGTTAGAGTGATTGGTTCTGAGCTTCTGAGTCTCTGAAACAGAGAACAGAGGAGCTGCTGACTGGCCAGTTCTACTAAGTAGAAGCTGCTCTGGTCTGCCCATCAGGCCGAGTCGTGACCCTGTCTCCCTGGCACCAGACGGTGCCCACTGTCCTGCCCTGTGCCACACTGATTAGCTATCTCTCCAAACAGATGCCCGCTCTCGTCCCATGCCATTGACCCACTTCCTCTCTTTCCCAACCCCAGCTGATGTTTTGTCGTTCTTCCAAACTGTTCTGTCCGTACTCAGTGCCAGTGTGTCTTCTGAGAAGCACAGCAATGAGATAATAGTTTGCTTAATTGCAGTTTATGTGACAAAATAAGAGAGTACAGTGTAGAGAATCACTGTACCATCCAAACCACTGTGAAATAGATTTTCCATAACCAAAAAATATAGTTTTTTCAGCTGTTTGAAGCTGGTGTACAAAACCAAAAGTAAAAGACACATAAACAAAACATAAGAACAGGAAGAATAGAAATAGCGCACATAGATATACCGCTTCTTAGATTTGATTTCAGCGAGAATGACAGATCTATGACTCACATTTCTATGTGAATTTGGTCTGGTCGCCAAAAAAGTGACATATTGCCACTTTAACCTCACAGTGAGTCCCTGTCCTGATAGGTGGACTTGGCTGTGGCGCCGATATAACCTGAACCAGGTACTATAAAACAAACACAGCCTTTTGATCTTACCTCCAGAGGGAGCTCTCCAGGACCTTGCTGGAGTCGACATGGTAATACTTGGTCAGGATGAGAATGACCTGAGGAAGACGAAGAGGAGAGAGGAAGAGAGGAGGATGAAGGGTGAGTCTCAACAGTACAATATAATCTGAAACACATTCACAGATAGAGCATGGTAACTATTGCAATAGCAGTATTTGGTTTCATACAAAATGATTCAAAAATGTATTTTGAAAACTTCTTTCCCTGGGCAGTGGCTGTAACGCTGATGATGAACCGTTTGAGGGAACACAGAGAAACTGTTAGCCAATAGCTGTCTTGTTTTACACTTTAATTTGAGAAGGAAATGTTTACACAGTGGTCCTCATGCCAGATGATGTGTCTTGTTTTACACTTTAATTTGAGAAGGAAATGTTTACACAGTGGTCCTCATGCCAGATGATGTGTCTTGTTTTACACTTTAATTTGAGAAGGAAATGTTTACACAGTGGTCCTCATGCCAGATGATGTGTCTTGTTTAACACTGAATATCACTTCAGGAGGAGCTTCAAATATTAAACCCCTTTAGACTTTTATTCAAGTACAAGTGCTGAACATTAGGTTTTGTGGGGAAGAAAATCTGCCTTTGATATACAACTCAACAGAGACCTATATCATTCATAGAACCAGAGCATCTTGCCCATCTGTTAATGGAATTATATCATTCCTATATGTGTTCATTAATCAATTTAATTAAAATCACTCTGTCTGTTTCTGAAAATTTGTAAGACCCTTATTTGCATAGATTAGACAGAGACCAGTCTTATCAAAATTAGATAATAGTATTTATTCTCGGAGCGCGCTGCCATAGAACCACGTACAACAGTTTATATATAAAATATGACGTCATTGGTTCTAGAATGAATCTCCTCCTCTCGACCAAGACAAAGCAGGTTCAAAAGTTTATTCCAACCCACTAGCGCACACTCCTGACACACACACACTATATCAAGATTAACTTCTGAAGTCTCACCATTATCTATCACTATTTAGCAGACAGTTCCAGATAACATAAAACCTAGGGAGGCTCTCGCTGTCTTATCTAAACGGCCCTGAGTTATAGTTGAGTTGGTTGAAACATAGGTTAATGATCCTCTTTGCTTATATAAAACACACAACACATTCCTCCCCAACCTAGTTGGAATGGTATTTGTTATGTTTAATTAGTCCTTGTTCATGCTACATAATCTCTTCCTTATGAACTAACATTATTTATCAGGTATAATAAAACAGGGTAGAGTTTAATTAGTTATAGTTATATTTAAATGTAGATATTGTTTAGTCTTTATTCATAAAATTCCTAACACCATCGTACAAAAACATTCACGCACACGTGTGTGTGTGTGTGTGTGTGTGTGTGTGTGTGTGTGTGTGTGTGCTTGCGTTTGTCCCACTCCTTCATTGGTTTTTCATATTTTCAGAGAACTCTCCGGTTTTGACAGCGGTGCGGCCTGCTGGGCGTGCGTTGCCATGGCGATGGATGCCGGAGGTTCAGAGAGCGAGCAGTTAGCCCTTTGGAGGTGTTATTGGCAGGTCGGTGGAGTGAGCTGTTAGGATCCAGGGAAGAACACACTGGGCTTTACTGCCCAGGGACTGGTAGTAGCTGATTGGCCCAGGGCCCTGTCCAGGAGCAGGATCCAGGTAAGAACACACTGGGCCTTACTGCCCAGGGGCTGGTAGTAGCTGATTGGCCCAGGGCCCTGTCCAGGAGCAGGATCCAGGTAAGAACACACTGGGCCTTACTGCCCAGGGGCTGGTAGTAGCTGATTGGCCCAGGGCCCTGGCCAGGAGCAGGATCCAGGGAAGAACACACTGGGCCTTACTGCCCAGGGGCTGGTAGTAGCTGATTGGCCCAGGGCTCTGGCCAGGAGAAGGATCCAGGTAAAAACACACTGTGCCTTACTGCCCAGGGGCTGGTAGTAGCTGATTGGCCCAGGGCCCTGTCCAGGAGCAGGATCCAGGTAAGAACACACTGGGCCTTACTGCCCAGGTGCTGGTAGTAGCTGATTGGCCCAGGGCCCTGTCCAGGAGCAGGATCCAGGTAAGAACACACTGGGCCTTACTGCCCAGGTGCTGGTAGTAGCTGATTGGCCCAGGGCCCTGTCCAGGAGCAGGATCCAGGTAAGAACACACTGGGCCTTACTGCCCAGGGGCTGGTAGTAGCTGATTGGCCCAGGGCCCTGGCCAGGAGCAGGATCCAGGGAAGAACACACTGGGCCTTACTGCCCAGGGGCTGGTAGTAGCTGATTGGCCCAGAGCCCTGGCCAGGAGCAGGATCCAGGTAAGAACACACTGGGCCTTACTGCCCAGGGGCTGGTAGTAGCTGATTGGCCCAGGGCTCTGGCCAGGAGCAGGATCCAGGTAAAAACACACTGGGCCTTACTGCCCAGGTGCTGGTAGTAGCTGATTGGCTCAGGGCCCTGTCCAGGAGCAGGATCCAGGTAAGAACACACTGGGCCTTACTGCCCAGGGGCTGGTAGTAGCTGATTGGCCCAGGGCCCTGGCCAGGAGCAGAGGTCTACAGAAGGCTGTGTTGAAGATGGCAGCTCTGTCGAGACTTCAGTGTATGAACCACAGTGCAGAGTATAGGTCGTCACAGGTCCAAGAAGTTGGATCCATTCCCGAAATGAACCTGGAGCTTTCTCACCCGGGCCTGATATGCATAAATTAAGAGACCTGTTCCGAATGGTTCCAGCCTAGGTTCCGGCCTAGGTTCTGGCCTAGGTTCCGGCCTAGGTTCCAGGTTTCTGTACAGCACTTTGTGTAAAAAGGGATTTATGAATAAATTTGATGGAAATTTGATAGATTTTTTCAAGTTGGCTGGATGTTCTTTGGGTGGTGGAGCATTCTTGATACACACAGGAAACTGTTGAGTGTGATAAACCCAGCAGCGTTGCAGTTCTGGACACAAACTGGTGTGTCTGGCACCTAATACCATACCCCGTTCAAAGGCACTTAAACATTTTATCTTGCCATTCTCCCTCTGAATGGCACACGCACACAATACATGTCTCAAGGCTTAAACATCCTTCTTCAACCCGTCTCCTCCCCTTCATCTACACTGATCGAAGTGGATTTAACAAGTGACATCAATATTTCTCTAGCTTTCACCTGGATTCTCCGGGACAGACATGTAAAGAGCAGGTGTTCCTAATGTTTTGTACACTCTGTGTATGTTGCTGCTACTGTTTATTTGTCTGTCATTTTATTCCTAGTTATATGTGCATATCTTCCTCAATTACCTCATACCCCTGCACATTGACTCAGTACTGGAACCCCTTGTATGTAGCCCAGTTATCATTACTCATAGACTCAGTACTGGAACCCCTCAGCCCAGTTATCATTACTCATAGACTCAGTACTGGAACCCCTCAGCCCAGTTATCATTACTCATAGACTCAGTACTGGAACCCCTTGTATATAGCCCAGTTATCATTACTCATAGACTCAGTACTGGAACCCCTTGTATATAGACCAGTTATCATTACTCATAGACTCAGTACTGGAACCCCTTGTATATAGCCCAGTTATCATTACTCATAGACTCAGTACTGGAACCCCTTGTATATAGCCCAGTTATCATTACTCATAGACTCAGTACGGGAACCCCTTGTATATAGACCAGTTATCATTACTCATAGACTCAGTGCTGGAACCCCTTGTATATAGCCCAGTTATCATTACTCATAGACTCAGTACGGGAACCCCTTGTATTCAGCCCAGTTATCATTACTCATAGACTCAGTACTGGAACCCCTTGTATATAGCCCAGTTATCATTACTCATAGACTCAGTACTGGAACCCCTTGTATTCAGCCCAGTTATCATTACTCATAGACTCAGTACTGGAACCCCTCCGCCCAGTTATCATTACTCATAGACTCAGTACTGGAACCCCTTGTATATAGACCAGTTATCATTACTCATAGACTCAGTGCTGGAACCCCTCAGCCCAGTTATCATTACTCATAGACTCAGTACTGGAACCCCTTGTATATAGCCCAGTTATCATTACTCATAGACTCAGTACTGGAACCCCTTGTATTCAGCCCAGTTATCATTACTCATAGACTCAGTACTGGAACCCCTCAGCCCAGTTATCATTACTCATAGACTCAGTACTGGAACCCCTTGTATATAGACCAGTTATCATTACTCATAGACTCAGTGCTGGAACCCCTCAGCCCAGTTATCATTACTCATAGACTCAGTACTGGAACCCCTTGTATATAGCCCAGTTATCATTACTCATAGACTCAGTGCTGAAACCCCTTGTATATAGCCCAGTTATCATTACTCATAGACTCAGTACTGGAACACCTCAGCCCAGTTATCATTACTCATAGACTCAGTGCTGGAACCCCTTGAATATAGCCCAGTTATCATTACTCATAGACTCAGTACGGGAACCCCTTGTATATAGCCCAGTTATCATTACTCATAGACTCAGTGCTGGAACCCCTTGTATGTAGCCCAGTTATCATTACTCATAGACTCAGTACTGGAACCCCTTGTATATAGACCAGTTATCATTACTCATAGACTCAGTACTGGAACCCCTTGTATATAGACCAGTTATCATTACTCATAGACTCAGTGCTGGAACCCCTTGTATATAGACCAGTTATCATTACTCATAGACTCAGTACTGGAACCCCTTGTATATAGCCCAGTTATCATTACTCATAGACTCAGTACTGGAACCCCTTGTATATAGCCCAGTTATCATTACTCATAGACTCAGTACGGGAACCCCTTGTATATAGACCAGTTATCATTACTCATAGACTCAGTACTGGAACCCCTCAGCCCAGTTATCATTACTCATAGACTCAGTACTGGAACCCCTTGTATATAGACCAGTTATCATTACTCATAGACTCAGTGCTGGAACCCCTTGTATATAGCCCAGTTATCATTACTCATAGACTCAGTACGGGAACCCCTTGTATTCAGCCCAGTTATCATTACTCATAGACTCAGTACTGGAACCCCTTGTATATAGCCCAGTTATCATTACTCATAGACTCAGTACTGGAACCCCTTGTATTCAGCCCAGTTATCATTACTCATAGACTCAGTACTGGAACCCCTCCGCCCAGTTATCATTACTCATAGACTCAGTACTGGAACCCCTTGTATATAGACCAGTTATCATTACTCATAGACTCAGTGCTGGAACCCCTCAGCCCAGTTATCATTACTCATAGACTCAGTACTGGAACCCCTTGTATATAGCCCAGTTATCATTACTCATAGACTCAGTACTGGAACCCCTTGTATTCAGCCCAGTTATCATTACTCATAGACTCAGTACTGGAACCCCTCAGCCCAGTTATCATTACTCATAGACTCAGTACTGGAACCCCTTGTATATAGCCCAGTTATCATTACTCATAGACTCAGTACTGGAACCCCTTGTATATAGCCCAGTTATCATTACTCATAGACTCAGTGCTGGAACCCCTTGTATATAGCCCAGTTATCATTACTCATAGACTCAGTACTGGAACACCTCAGCCCAGTTATCATTACTCATAGACTCAGTGCTGGAACCCCTTGAATATAGCCCAGTTATCATTACTCATAGACTCAGTACGGGAACCCCTTGTATATAGCCCAGTTATCATTACTCATAGACTCAGTGCTGGAACCCCTTGTATGTAGCCCAGTTATCATTACTCATAGACTCAGTACTGGAACCCCTTGTATATAGACCAGTTATCATTACTCATAGACTCAGTACTGGAACCCCTTGTATATAGACCAGTTATCATTACTCATAGACTCAGTGCTGGAACCCCTTGTATATAGACCAGTTATCATTACTCATAGACTCAGTACTGGAACCCCTTGTATTCAGCCCAGTTATCATTACTCATAGACTCAGTGCTGGAACCCCTTGTATTCAGCCCAGTTATCATTACTCATAGACTCAGTGCTGGAACCCCTTGTATTCAGCCACTCGTTGTGTATTTATTATTACTTTCATTATTACATGTTTTACTTTTCTATTATTTCTCTATTTTCTCTGCATTGTTGGGAAGTGCCCGTCAGAAAGCATTCCACTGCTAGTCTACACCTGTTCTTTACGAAGCATGTGACTAAATTCAATTTGGTTTGAGATGACTCGTTCATATCCATACAATTTCCATCCATTTTCAGATGAGTTGAACCTTTCACAGCCTAACAATGAGATTTTCTGGATTTTTTTCCTCATTTTGTCTGTCATAGTTGAAGTGTACCTATGATGAAAATTACAGGCCTCTCTCATCTTTTTAAGTGGGAGAACTTGCACATTTGGTGGCTGACTAAATACTTTTTTGCCCCACTGTACATATACAGTATATATGAGGGACTGGAAATGATTCAGACAATTACATTAATGGAAGCCACAATCTATCTGCAATATTAAAGCTGAAACAAGCTCCTAAAGATTTACTCAGTTACTGCTGGGAAAGTCTATCCCCACAGATGGGGAATTGGAAAGCAGAGATAATCTGAACTTTTACTCAAAGTCATTGAAGTATGTGAAACCGGGAAGGCTCTTGTGTGACATCCTGCGATGCAGCAAGCGAGCATATCCCTACGCCGCCTTGCCTAACCGCGTGCTGCCCTACTGTGAATCAGCTAGTGACCGTGGCAACAGACTGTCAGCCTCTGCAAAGCTGTCCCTCTCTATCCACACAGCTCTAATGAGACGCCGAGTAAGACCGAGACCTATCTGACTCTCACCAGCCAGAGACAACACACCAACGCTGACTTCATCTGCTATGCTGAACATTTGGACTTTTTGCCAATTATGTTTTTTCAAGTTTTAATTGGCCATGCCCTGGTGAGGGAAGTGAGGAAAGTGGTTTACTGACAAGTTTAGGTGTTGATGGAAGGATGAAAGACAAGAGTAGTGGAGAAGGTGGAGGACTGGCACAGGAGAGAAGGAAGGAGATGTCTAGGTAGAACAGGTAGTTGGTCTCTCGTCAATGTCCTCAACTCTCAATTCAACATGAAAAGATAAATCGGAAGACGGGACAACTTAATACGGGGAGCTGGTGAGCGACCTCTGAACTCTGAGTGCTGGGATCAAGAGTTCCACCAGGATCAGATTCTAGAAGGCTATAAACGGGGGGGGAAAGTATTTGGTTGTGCATTTCAGATTTCATTGGTGAAGCATTCCTCTGAAGAGCCCCACTTATACAAGATCTACTATTTCATGTAAAACAGAGTTGTGTAGTAAATGAGAGCATGCCTCTGCTAGTGTCGCCCGGGACTGGCACAACTACATGTGTGCCCCTGTTTGCAATAGACAGCCCTGCATAAAAATACAGATTGCTTTGGGCGTTGCACATCAAATAGCATCCCAGAAGCGTCCTGTGAAATATGAAAAAGTAAAGAGATCTTTTCTGTCTTTCTCTCCACTGGGCCGACAGAGATTCGGGGGATCATTCATCTGCATGTCAACACTCCCCTGGTCTTGTATCTGACCAGCCCATAAAAACACTGCGTCTCCAGAGAAACCCCGTGCCACACAGTCCTATCCCTGTGCCACACAGTCCTATCCCTGTGCCACACAGTCCTATCCCTGTGCCACACAGTCCTATCCCTGCCCCACACAGTCCTATCCCTGTGCCACACAGTCCTATCCCTGTGCCACACAGTCCTATCCCTGTGCCACACAGTCCTATCCCTGCCCCACACAGTCCTATCCCTGTGCCACACAGTCCTATCCCTGCTCCACACAGTCCGATCCCTGTGCTACACAGTCCTATCCCTGCCCCACACAGTCCTATCCCTGCCCCACACAGTCCTATCCCTGTGCCACACAGTCCTATCCCTGCTCCACACAGTCCGATCCCTGTGCTACACAGTCCTATCCCTGCCCCACACAATCCTATCCCTGCCCCACACAGTCCTATCCCTGTGCTACACAGTCCTATGCCTGCCCCACACAGTCCTATCCCTGCCCCACACAGTCCTATCCCTGCCCCACACAGTCCTATCCCTGCCCCACACAGTCCTATCCCTGCCCCACACAGTCCTATCCCTGCCCACACAGTCCTATCCCTGCCCCACACAGTCCTATCCCTGCCCCACACAGTCCTATCCCTGCCCCACACAGTCCTATCCCTGCCCCACACAGTCCTATCCCTGCTCCACACAGTCCTATCCCTGCTCCACACAGTCCTATCCCTGTGCTATACAGTCCTATCCCTGCTCCACACAGTCCTATCCCTGCCCCACACAGTCCAATCCCTGCCCCACACAGTCCTATCCCTGTGCTACACAGTCCTATCCCTGCCCCACACAGTCCTATCCCTGCCCCACACAGTCCTATCCCTGCGCCACACAGTCCTATCCCTGCTCCACACAGTCCGATCCCTGTGCTACACAGTCCTATCCCTGCCCCACACAGTCCTATCCCTGTGCCACACAGTCCTATCCCTGCTCCACACAGTCCGATCCCTGTGCTACACAGTCCTATCCCTGCCCCACACAGTCCTATCCCTGCCCCACACAGTCCTATCCCTGTGCCACACAGTCCTATCCCTGCTCCACACAGTCCGATCCCTGTGCTACACAGTCCTATCCCTGCCCCACACAATCCTATCCCTGCCCACACAGTCCTATCCCTGTGCTACACAGTCCTATCCCTGCCCCACACAGTCCTATCCCTGCCCCACACAGTCCTATCCCTGCCCCACACAGTCCTATCCCTGTGCCACACAGTCCTATCCCTGCTCCACACAGTCCGATCCCTGTGCTACACAGTCCTATCCCTGCCCCACACAATCCTATCCCTGCCCACACAGTCCTATCCCTGTGCTACACAGTCCTATCCCTGCCCCACACAGTCCTATCCCTGCCCCACACAGTCCTATCCCTGCCCCACACAGTCCTATCCCTGCCCCACACAGTCCTATCCCTGCCCCACACAGTCCTATCCCTGCCCACACAGTCCTATCCCTGCCCCACACAGTCCTATCCCTGCCCCACACAGTCCTATCCCTGCCCCACACAGTCCTACCCCTGCCCCACACAGTCCTATCCCTGCTCCACACAGTCCTATCCCTGCTCCACACAGTCCTATCCCTGTGCTACACAGTCCTATCCCTGCTCCACACAGTCCTATCCCTGCCCCACACAGTCCAATCCCTGCCCCACACAGTCCTATCCCTGTGCTACACAGTCCTATCCCTGCCCCACACAGTCCTATCCCTGCCCCACACAGTCCTATCCCTGTGCTACACAGTCCTATCCCTGCCCCACACAGTCCTATCCCTGCCCCACACAGTCCTATCCCTGCGCCACACAGTCCTATCCCTGCTCCACACAGTCCGATCCCTGTGCTACACAGTCCTATCCCTGCCCCACACAGTCCTATCCCTGTGCCACACAGTCCTATCCCTGCTCCACACAGTCCGATCCCTGTGCTACACAGTCCTATCCCTGCCCCACACAGTCCTATCCCTGCCCCACACAGTCCTATCCCTGTGCCACACAGTCCTATCCCTGCTCCACACAGTCCGATCCCTGTGCTACACAGTCCTATCCCTGCCCCACACAATCCTATCCCTGCCCACACAGTCCTATCCCTGTGCTACACAGTCCTATCCCTGCCCCACACAGTCCTATCCCTGCCCCACACAGTCCTATCCCTGCCCCACACAGTCCTATCCCTGCCCCACACAGTCCTATCCCTGCCCCACACAGTCCTATCCCTGCCCACACAGTCCTATCCCTGCCCCACACAGTCCTATCCCTGCCCCACACAGTCCTATCCCTGCCCCACACAGTCCTACCCCTGCCCCACACAGTCCTATCCCTGCTCCACACAGTCCTATCCCTGCTCCACACAGTCCTATCCCTGTGCTACACAGTCCTATCCCTGCTCCACACAGTCCTATCCCTGCCCCACACAGTCCAATCCCTGCCCCACACAGTCCTATCCCTGTGCTACACAGTCCTATCCCTGCCCCACACAGTCCTATCCCTGCCCCACACAGTCCTATCCCTGCCCCACACAGTCCTATCCCTGTGCTACACAGTCCTATCCCTGCCCCACACAGTCCTATCCCTGCCCCACACATTCATATCCCTGCCCCACACAGTCCTATCCCTGCCCCACACAGTCCTATCCCTGCCCCACACAGTCCTATCCCTGTGCTACACAGTCCTATCCCTGCCCCACACAGTCCTATCCCTGCCCCACACAGTCCTATCCCTGCCCCACACAGTCCTATCCCTGCCCCACACAGTCCTATCCCTGCCCCACACAGCATATCCCTGCCCCACACAGTCATATCCCTGCCCCACACAGTCCTATCCCTGCCCCACACAGTCCTATCCCTGTGCTACACAGTCATATCCCTGTGCTACACAGTCCTATCCCTGCCCCACACAGTCCTATCCCTGCCCCACACAGTCCTATCCCTGTGCTACACAGTCATATCCCTGTGCTACACAGTCCTATCCCTGCCCCACACAGTCCTATCCCTGCCCCACACAGTCCTATCCCTGCCCCACACAGTCCTATCCCTGCCCCACACAGTCCTATCCCTGCCCCACACAGTCCTATCCCTGCCACACACAGTCCTATCCCTGCCCCACACAGTCCTATCCCTGCGCTACACTGGTTTGAAACTGAGTTTGAGGCTGAGTTCTGCACGAAGGGAAGATCATTTTTCTTTAGAGAAGTGGTGGACAGGGCAAGTCCAAATGCCACCATGAATCACTATGAGGAGGCGGCAGATGGAGCGTTCGGTTGGGGACGGCGGGCCTCCCCTTCATGACAAAATTGCTGAATAGTGGAGAAGCTTGATCCCACCGCTTCCACCAACGGGAACTGGCCGGAGCCCGAGAATGCAGCTTGGCAGGCCCCAACTACAACTTATTTTACTGAAAGGGAAAGTTTGGCACACCCGAAAGGTCTTAACAGAGCAGCAGCTTAGAACGATCTTCCTGTTATTCGGAACAAGTTAATTATAAATTCAAAAATGAATCATAACAACTGGAGTCTACATAGATCTGCAAATATGTCAAGACGAGAGAGACAAAGTCTGAGTGGTCATTTTGGAACGAACCACGACGGAAAAGCACAGTGTGGGCATTTTAATGACCGCAAAGTAAGTAAGAAGTCATTTGTGAAGCAATTGACCCTGAAAGAGTGTTTCCTTTCAACAAATACATCTCCTATTCACATAAATGTTCTATTCATTAGAGCACAAACACTGGAAACTCCAAGCATTTCACATAAAGAGCTTCATAAAAAAAATGTTTTTGCCACAACGTCCATGCAACCCTTGTGGCAACATTGTCGCAGTCTGATGGTGACCCACTGTGGGAATGTTGTTCGTCAGCCTCGGGATGACATTTACTGGGGAAACATCAACTGGGCAGTCAGGACCCCTGAATAACAACGCACAGTTACAAGAGCCCCCAGCGAGCCCTTTACACCAGCGACATCATGAAGTCCAGCTTCACATCACCATCTTGTCTTTTTTCTTTTCTTCCTTGAGACATTCTGCTACACTGTGGGACTCATTGAGAAGCTATCAATCAGCTTTAGAAGAGAGAGACGAGAAGAGTTTGGTGAAAGGAAAGGGAATGAACGGAACGAGAGCAGGGATAAAGAGAGAGAGACGAGAATCGCCAGAGTTAGAGAGAAAGAAGAAGAACGCAGTCATTCATTTTTAAGGCAAAATCTGTGAAATACAATCACTCTATCAGAGTGTTTGACTCCTTGGAGGCGAACACATTCTTCAGAAAACAGACCACACACAGATACACTTTTCATCACAGTCTGGAAAAAAAGAGGATTCCCGGCGAATTCAATTTGAGGAGTGACTTTGCTTTGCCTCCTCTTAACCCACTAGAGTGTACACGGACACACACACATATACCCACTAGAGTGTACACGGACACACACACACACACACACACACACACACACACATATACCCACTAGAGTGTACACGGACACACACATACACACATATACACACGGATACACACGGACACACACACATACACACATATACACACGGATACACACACATACACACATAGACACACGGATACACACGGACACACACGGGCACACACGTAGCCACACGGACACACACAGAGACACACGGACACACACACATACACACATATACACACGGATACACACACATACACACATAGACACACGGATACACACGGACACACACGGGCACACACGTAGCCACACAGAGACACACGCGGACACACGGAAACACACGGACACACACGTAGACACACAGACACACACATATACACACATAGACACACGGATACACACGGACACACACGGGCACACACGGACACACACGGACATACACGGACACACACGTAGACACACGGGCACACACATATACACACATAGACACACGGATACACACGGACACACACGGAGACACACGGGCACACACATATACACACATAGACACACGGATACACACGGAGACACACAGGCACACACGGATACACACGGACACACACGGGCACACACGGAGACAAGCCTATTCTCCTTCATTCTTACATACATTACAAGTACCCTCCCTCCCTATCTTACAGTTTTTTTGGATTGCTTACATACTAAAATTAAGTACACTATTAGCAAAACCTTACACTCAAGAAGCAAAACATCAGCCCATATTTGCACAACTATAAGCACATTGTCAACCTCACCCTTGTTGCAAAACTCTACACACAGTGATTTGCAAAACTCTACACACAGTGATTTGCAAAACTCTATACACAGTGATTTGCAAAACTCTACACACAGTGATTTGCAAAACTCTACACACAGTGATTTGCAAAACACTAAACACACTTAACATACATTACACACAAACATCTATCATGAAGTCACATCCTTGCAATACCAAAGCACTGACTGTCAGATTACCACACCCTCCAACCAATTGGTTCAACACAGTCATCAGGTGTGCAAACACTCGTTTGCTTAATTGTAGACACACCAATCAGGTGTATGAACACTATAAAAAGCAGCAGGTGAGTTCATCGGTCTTCAAGCACAATGGAAAGAGTCAGAGAAAGAGTAAGACGAGGACGAGGAGGAGGACGAGGAGGAGAACGAGGAGGACGAGGAGGACGAGGAGGAGGACGAGGAGAACCAGGAGGATGAGGAGGAGAACGAGGAGGAGGAGGATGAGGAGGAGGAAGGGGAGGAAGAGAAAGAGGAAGAGGAAGACAAGAAGGTGCTCAAAGAGGACCGAATCTGACAAATGAGATCCGCACAACACTGGTTGACCACGTTGTCAACCACGGCCTGACGCTGAGGGAGGCTGGACTGCGAGTACAGCCAAATCTAAGCCGATATACAGGGGCAAGTGTGATGAGAACATTTAGACTGGAAAATAGGTATTGTAAAAATATCATCATATCAAAAACATCTGCACGGTTTCAGTAACTGCTTACAGTACTGTATTCTATGGACTATCAGCACTTCTGTTACCTTTTCCTGTGAAATTACTGTACTATTGTATACTGTTTTTTCTACATAGGATTGAGGGTCAGGGACGACAAGGGGGGAAGGCCTCCTATGTTCACAGAACAGCAAGAGAGGGAGATAGTAAACATGGTTTTGGCCAACAATGCTATAACACTGAAGCAGCTCCAAGCTAATATTTTCAATAACCACGCCACGCCCCTTTCAACGATCTCCATCAGGTCTCAACATCAACACTGGCATCCTAAAGAAACAACATATTCAAATGAAGCAAATTTATCGAGTGCCTTTCGAGCGCAATTCTGAAAGGGTGAAACGACTGCGGCATGATTATGCAGAGGTATGTATTCACTTTAGCAGTGTGATCTTGCATACTGTCTCATAATCTTTTACTGTACTGTAATATGTATACTAGATCTACACTGAACCACACAATTTTGCCTGACACTGTTTTTCAGAGTTTTACGAATGGATGGAGAGGAGATCCAGCATGAGTTAATTTACGGAGTTGAGGCTGGGTTCAACCTGACGAGAACACGAAGGAGGGGAAGAAACATCATTGGCCACAGGGCTATAGTCAATGTCCCAGGGCAACGTGGGGGTAATATAACACTCTGTGCAGCCATTACACAGAATGGGGTCCTCCACCGCCATGCCCATATGGGCCCTTACAACACAGCACTCATACTTACATTCTTGGACCAATTGCGCAACATAACAGCAGCAAATCAAATCGATCATATGCAATACATTGTTGTCTGGGACAATGTGTCTTTCCACCGCTCTGCTCTGGTTCAGAACTGGTTTCAGCAACATCCACATTTCACCGTCCTATATCTTCCACCATACTCTCCATTCCTCAACCCTATAGAAGAGTTTTTCTCGGCATGGCGGTGGAAGGTATATGATCTCCGTCTCCAGGCCGAGGTACCCCTCATCCAAGCCATGGAGGAGGCCTGTGACCAGATGGAGGTAGCAGCAATGCGAGGATGGATTCGTCATTCAAGACGTTTCTTTCCAAGGTGTCTTGCTAATGACATTGCCTGCGATGTTGATGAAATTCTCTGGCCAGATCCAGCTAGGTGAAGAGACAATGTCTAGGTTATTTATTTAAAAAAAATATTTTACTTACAATACGTAAAGTGACGTTTGGTTACAGTATTATGAATCTCCATCATCAACATTTTGGGCGTGTTGAGAAATAAATGAGTTTCTTCAGTCTGCAACATTGGCCTTGTGTAGTGTTTGGTGAATTGACATTATATTTGTACTTTGTTGATAGTAGCCTACTCTAACCATAGGGAAGTAGAAGTGCTAAAAGTGTTTTAGGTTTATCAAAGCAGAGTGTAACTCGTGCAAACAGAGTATAGTAATGTGAAACGTGTGTTTCATATGGTAACAAAGTGTGGTTTTTAAAAAGAAGTGTACAGTTTTTACAAGAGTGTTTAATTTTGCAAAGGATCTGTAGTGTTTTGCTAATTGGGTGTGTGGTTGTGCTAATTGTGTGTGGTGTTTTGAAAACACGGGCCCTGTTTTCAAAATCGTGCTTAAGCAATCAACAACAAAAAACTGTAATATCTTAGCTAGGTCACAATTACCTCCATTCCTCTCCTTCAATAGCAGTGATAATCAGGGCATTGCCCATTCAGATCTCAGCGTTCGACAACCTCGAGCGGTCATGTCTGTTAGAACACGTTTCTGCACGGACCTCAACCCTCCCTCTGCAGAGCCAGGCACCGGGCAGTGACCCATACAAACGCAGACGTTTTAACGGTTGTTTGAGACAGCGACCCCCCATTAAACTGCTCCGGGAGAAAGAGAGATGACTATTACATGGGCCTGTGAGTTTTGCTGGCCCTGCAGTCTAACCAATACAAAGGAATGTCTACTAGACTAACCCTTACACACATGGTAGATTCCATACAGTCAGACTGAGGTAGTCAGCATTCCACTGGCTGGTTCCCACTATAGTTTATCTGTCTCCTATTCTATAGTATTCTACATTATTCTATAGTATTCTACATGATTCTATAGTATTCTACATTATTCTATAGTATTGTACATTATTCTACAGTATTGTACATTATTCTACAGTATTCTACATGATTCTATAGTATTATACATTATTCTATAGTATTGTACATTATTCTATAGTATTGTACATTATTGTACATTATTCTATAGTATTCTACATTATCCTATAGTATTCTACTGCTGTCTTTTACTTTTCCATTTTTCTGCTTTTGTCCACCCTTTCTGTCTGTCTGGTTCACTCTCCCTCGTTGTTTCTGTCTGTCTGTCTGGTTCACTCTCCCTCGTTGTTTCTGTCTGTCTGCGTGGTTCACTCTCCCTCGTTGTTTCTGTCTGTCTGTCTGGTTCACTCTCCCTCGTTGTTTCTGTCTGTCTGTCTGGTTCACTCTCCCTCGTTGTTTCTGTCTGTCTGTCTGGTTCACTCTCCCTCGTTGTTTCTGTCTGTCTGTCTGGTTCACTCTCCCTCGTTGTTTCTGTCTGTCTGTCTGGTTCACTCTCCCTCGTTGTTTCTGTCTGTCTGCGTGGTTCACTCTCCCTCGTTGTTTCTGTCTGTCTGTCTGGGTCACTCTCCCTCGTTGTTTCTGGGTCTAGGGGTGAAAGTTGGGTTGAAACCCAGAGGTGATGGGTTCTTGAATGTCCTTACTTGGACAGACAGAGGGGATGAGGGGTGAGCGAAGAGCGCTGGAGATTGAACCAAACCTGGAGGGTCTTGATATTGGGTCGATCAAGTCCTGGCTTGAACTATGACTGCAAAGACTGCAAATCATATCAAATGTTTATTTGTTACGTGCCGAATACAACAGGTGTAGGTAGAACTTACTGTGAAATGCTTACGCACATAATATGATGCTGGGAGTTAGGTGGTGTACTCTTGTTGTATTTATCCTGGAGATTACCTATGTCATCGACAACCTTTGTATTAGTTTGAAACCAAAAAAATCTTTGATCGTTTCAGTTGTGTGAGTCAACAAGGACAAATGGGGACAAAAATAGAGCATATGCTCCCACATGCCCCAAAAATATATATTTGAACACAGGCAATGATGTTTCTGTCACTACCAGATCTTTAGTTCAGCTGCCTCTCCTCAAACTCAATCTACCCTGATATGTAGTTCATCTGCCACACCTCAAACAAAATCTACCCTGATCTGTAGTTCAGCTGCCTCACCTCAAACTCAATCTACCCTGATCTGTAGTTCAGCTGCCACACCTCAAACTCAATCTACCCTGATCATCTCTGTAAGACGACAGTCAGCCAGTCTATCTGAAAGACCACAGAGAGAAGAAAGCAGAGACATGAAAGAGTGGTAGAGGGGGTCGCTCTCTCACTCGTTCCATCTGTGACTGACCACAGACCCCCTCCGTTCCCCCATCCAGCCGGGTGGTCAATAAAACCTTTCCAGAACGGAAAAATGAAAGGAGAAAAATAAATAAGAGTAGAAAACAGGTGGGGATTTGGAAGCAGACCGAGAGCTGTGAAGAAGAGGGGGTGGAAGCGCCAAGTGTGTGTGTGTGTGTGTGTGTGTGTGTGTGTGTGTGTGTGTGTGTGTGTGTGTGTGTGTGTGTGTGTGTGTGTGTGGGTGTGTGTGTGGGTGTGTGTGTGTGTGTGCCCACCATCATAGACACATTGAGGACAAAACAAAAGAAACCACATAACACACTGCCTTTACCAAGACACAACACACACACTGTCTATACCAAGACACAACACACTGTCTATACCAAGACACAACACACACACTGCCTTTACAAAGGCACAACACACACACTGCCTATACCAAGACACAACACACACACTGCCTATACCAAGACACAACACACACACTGCCTATACCAAGACACAACACACACACTGTCTATACCAAGACACAACACACTGTCTATACCAAGACACAACACACACACTGCCTATACCAAGACACAACACACACACTGCCTATACCAAGACACAACACACTGTCTATACCAAGACACAACACACTGTCTATACCAAGACACAACACACACACTGTCTATTCCAAGACACAACACACTGTCTATACCAAGACACAACACACACACTGCCTATACCAAGACACAACACACTGTCTATACCAAGACACAACACACTGTCTATACCAAGACACAACACACACACTGCCTATACCAAGACACAACACACTGTCTATACCAAGACACAACACACACACTGTCTATACCAAGACACAACACACTGTCTATACCAAGACACAACACACACACTGCCTATACCAAGACACAACACAACACACTGTCTATACCAAGACACAACACACTGTCTATACCAAGACACAACACACACACTGTCTATACCAAGACACAACACACTGTCTATACCAAGACACAACACACACACTGTCTATACCAAGACACAACACACTGTCTATACCAAGACACAACACACACACTGCCTATACCAAGACACAACACACTGTCTATACCAAGACACAACACAACACACTGCCTATACCAAGACACAACACACACACTGTCTATACCAAGACACAACACACTGCCTATACCAAGACACAACACACACACTGTCTATACCAAGACACAACACACTGTCTATACCAAGACACAACACACACACTGTCTATACCAAGACACAACACAACACACTGCCTATACCAAGACACAACACACACACTGTCTATACCAAGACACAACACACTGCCTATACTAAGACACAACACACTGTCTATACCAAGACACAACACACACACTGCCTATACCAAGACACAACACACACACTGTCTATACCAAGACACAACACACACACTGCCTATACCAAGACACAACACACTGCCTATACCAAGACACAACACACACACTGCCTATACCAAGACACAACACACACACTGCCTATACCAAGACACAACACACTGTCTATACCAAGACACAACACACTGTCTATACCAAGACACAACACACACACTGCCTTTAGAAAGGCACAACACACACACTGTCTATACCAAGACACAACACACTGCCTATACCAAGACACAACACACACACACTGCCTATACCAAGACACAACACACTGTCTATACCAAGACACAACACACACACTGTCTATTCCAAGACACAACACACTGTCTATACCAAGACACAACACACACACTGCCTATACCAAGACACAACACACTGTCTATACCAAGACACAACACACTGTCTATACCAAGACACAACACACACACTGCCTATACCAAGACACAACACACTGTCTATACCAAGACACAACACACACACTGTCTATACCAAGACACAACACACTGTCTATACCAAGACACAACACACACACTGCCTATACCAAGACACAACACAACACACTGTCTATACCAAGACACAACACACTGTCTATACCAAGACACAACACACACACTGTCTATACCAAGACACAACACACTGTCTATACCAAGACACAACACACACACTGTCTATACCAAGACACAACACACTGTCTATACCAAGACACAACACACACACTGCCTATACCAAGACACAACACACTGTCTATACCAAGACACAACACAACACACTGCCTATACCAAGACACAACACACACACTGTCTATACCAAGACACAACACACTGCCTATACCAAGACACAACACACACACTGTCTATACCAAGACACAACACACTGTCTATACCAAGACACAACACACACACTGTCTATACCAAGACACAACACAACACACTGCCTATACCAAGACACAACACACACACTGTCTATACCAAGACACAACACACTGCCTATACCAAGACACAACACACTGTCTATACCAAGACACAACACACACACTGCCTATACCAAGACACAACACACGCACTGTCTATACCAAGACACAACACACACACTGCCTATACCAAGACACAACACACTGCCTATACCAAGACACAACACACACACTGCCTATACCAAGACACAACACACACACTGCCTATACCAAGACACAACACACACACTGTCTATACCAAGACACAACACACACACTGCCTATACCAAGACACAACACACTGTATATACCAAGACACAACACACTGTCTATACCAAGACACAACACACACACTGTCTATACCAAGACACAACACACACACTGTCTATACCAAGACACAACACACTGTCTATACCAAGACACAACACACTGTCTATACCAAGACACAACACACACACTGTCTATACCAAGGCACAACACACTGTCTATACCAAGACACAACACACACACTGTCTATTCCAAGACACAACACACTGTCTATACCAAGACACAACACACACACTGTCTATACCAAGACACAACACACTGTCTATACCAAGACACAACACACACACTGCCTATACCAAGACACAACACACACACCGTCTATACCAAGACACAACACACACACTGCCTATACCAAGACACAACACACTGTCTATACCAAGACACAACACACACACTGTCTATACCAAGACACAACACACTGTCTATACCAAGACACAACACACACACTGTCTATACCAAGACACAACACACACACTGTCTATACCAAGACACAACACACTGTCTATACCAAGACACAACACACTGTCTATACCAAGACACAACACACACACTGCCTATACCAAGACACAACACACTGTCTATACCAAGACACAACACACACTGTCTATACCAAGGCACAACACACACACTGCCTATACCAAGACACAACACACTGTCTATACCAAGACACAACACACACACTGTCTATACCAAGACACAACACACTGTCTATACCAAGACACAACACACACACTGCCTATACCAAGACACAACACACACACTGCCTTTACCAAGACACAACACAACACACTGTCTATTCCAAGACACAACACACACACTGTCTATACCAAGACACAACACACACACTGCCTATACCAAGACACAACACACTGCCTATACCAAGACACAACACACACACTGCCTATACCAAGACACAACACACTGTCTATACCAAGACACAACACACACACTGCCTATACCAAGACACAACACACTGTCTATACCAAGACACAACACACACACTGCCTATACCAAGACACAACACACTGCCTATACCAAGACACAACACACTGTCTATACCAAGACACAACACACTGTCTATACCAAGACACAACACAACACACTGTCTATTCCAAGACACAACACACACACTGTCTATACCAAGACACAACACACACACTGCCTATACCAAGACACAACACAACACACTGTCTATACCAAGACACAACACACACACTGCCTATACCAAGACACAACACACTGTCTATACCAAGACACAACACACACACTGCCTATACCAAGACACAACACAACACACTGTCTATACCAAGACACAACACAACACACTGTCTATTCCAAGACACAACACACACACTGCCTATACCAAGACACAACACACTGTCTATACCAAGACACAACACACACACTGTCTATACCAAGACACAACACACACACTGCCTTTACCAAGACACAACACACACACTGCCTATACCAAGACACAACACACTGTCTATACCAAGACACAACACACACACTGCCTTTACCAAGACACAACACACACACTGCCTATACCAAGACACAACACACTGTCTATACCAAGACACAACACACACACTGCCTATACCAAGACACAACACACTGTCTATACCAAGACACAACACACACACTGTCTATACCAAGACACAACACACTGTCTATACCAAGACACAACACACACACTGTCTATACCAAGACACAACACACACACTGCCTATACCAAGACACAGATAAATGTGTGTTCATGTCCCAGAATATGTTGGCACTGTTTTGCCAGCCATTGACTTCGTCTCGGGCCTGACAACACACGTGCCAATCTATCTTCTAAACACCGGCTTCTCGGGCATGATCACTTAATTATGAGTGATCATTTGAATATGGGCTTAGGTAATACAGTTGTTTAAAAAAATGTGATACCCAATCAAAAGGCTAATACAATCCCATTGGGGTCGACCAGGTCGGGTCGTTATGAACCCAGCCCGACTGAGTCTGAGTGCTTAACGATGGTATTTGGAGTTCATTGTTTTCTTACAATGAAACAGAAAAAGACTACGCATAAATGGTTTGCTTCCCAAATGCCTAGTTTTGTACAGTGCCTTGCGAAAGTATTCGGCCCCCTTGAACTTTGCGACCTTTTGCCACATTTCAGGCTTCAAACATAAAGATATAAAACTGTATTTTTTTGTGAAGACTCAACGACAAGTGGGACACAATCATGAAGTGGAATGACATTTATTGGATATTTCAAACTTTTTTAACAAATCAAAAACTGAAAAATTGGGCGTGCAAAATTATTCAGCCCCTTTACTTTCAGTGCAGCAAACTCTCTCCAGAAGTTCAGTGAGGATCTCTGAATGATCCAATGTTGACCTAAATGACTAATGATGATGAATACAATCCACCTGTGTGTAATCAAGTCTCCGTATAAATGCACCTGCACTGTGATAGTCTCAGAGGTCTG
>NC_056443.1:31065693-31068193 GCF_018296145.1 Oncorhynchus tshawytscha
CATGTTCTCAGAATGTTATTTAATTACCTTCAAATAACCTATCATTTCCATTCCCAGAACATTAATAAAATCTCCCAGGAAAATTGTTCAGGGAACCATAATAAAACGTTCTCAGAACCTCCCTGCAACCTAAAAATAAACGTTCCCACTTCCATTCTCAAAACGTTAAAAAAAAAATAATAAATCCAGTCAGGAAACATATGGCTTTGTTCCCAGAGCCAATGGGAAACCAAAAACGTACGTTCCCAAAACTTCCAAGGAACCAAATGTGCTAGCTGGGGTTTTTCCTGAGTCTGTGCGGTGGTGCCCGTCCCTGAGGCCTAGGCTCATCCATAACCATGGCACACAGAGTGTTGAAGGGGGGGGAAAGGTTGGGCAAGCCTTAAATGAGATGGATTATTTATCAAGATCTGCTCTTTGTTACCACATAGGAGACCCACACAGAAGCTCAGATTGAAAGGAAGAACAAAGGAGAACGAAGGAAGGAAGGAGAAAGAGAGGGAAACGGGGGGGGTGATAAAAAGAGAGAGAGATGGGGAGAGACCCTGCTTGAAAAATGGCATGATCCAAAATGTTACACAGCTGAACTCTTCCATGTTGAAGGTGGTCCACTGACCAAAATATCTCAACCTAATCTTTGGGCCAAACCAGTTCTTTGGCCTGATTGTATGACATGGCCCCAAAACAATACTAAAATTACACTCTAATTATACACCCATCAGTTTGATTTAGAAAGATGACCTTTCTAATGCCAAAAGACATCAGGGGAGAAGTGTCGACTCTAAAAATAACAAACAGAAATGTCTGACAACCTCTGTCCAGGTCTGTGAACTCAAGCACCCTATTAAAACTAAAACTGCCCTTCCAATTCTCTTAAAGAAGCAATGTCTGTATGAGAATGTGTGTTTCATTCAAAAAAAAAGAGATGGAGATTGCCAGAGAATGGGCATGAGTGTGTCATGTGCAAATCATCAAATGTTATTGCAGACCAAGTATGTGTTTACGCTGCTAGATCACATTCCACGTCCAAGCTGTCAGCACTATCGACATATTAAACAACTGAATACATGAACAACAATACATGTGTAATGTTCGTCGTTAGAATGAGACCAAGGTGCAGCATAGAAGGGGTTCATGATTTTTAATAAACTAAACACCGCAACAAAATAACAAAGTAGAAAAAAAAGAAAAAAAAGCGCACAGTTCTGTCAGGCAACAAAACAGCTAAACAGAAAATGACAACTTACATATGATCCACTATCAGAGACAACGATAGACAGCTGCCTCTGATTGGGAACCACACTAGGGGGGGAAGGGAGAGAGAGAGAGAGAGAGAGAGAGAGAGGGGGGAGAGGGAGAGAGATAGAGACAGAGAGAGAGAGAGAGAGGGGAGGGGGAGAGGGAGAGAGATAGAGAGAGAGAGAGAGAGAGAGAGAGAGAGGGGGAGAGAGGGAGAGATAGGGAGCGAGAGAGAGAGAGAGAGAGAGAGGGGAGAGAGGGGGAGGGGGAGAGAGAGAGAGAGAGAGAGAGAGGGGGAGAGGGAGAGAGATAGTGAGAGAGGGAGGGAGGGGGAGAGGGAGAGAGAGAGAGAGAGAGAGAGGGGGGAGAGGGAGAGCGATAGAGAGAGGGAGGAGAGGGGGAAAGGGGGAAGGAGAGAGATAGAGGGGAAGATAGAGAGAGAGGGGGAGAGGGAGAGAGAGAGAGAGGGGGGGTGGGGAGGTAGGGAGGGGGGAGAGGGAGGGAAGGAGAGGGAGGGGGAGAGGGAGAAGGAGAGAGAGGGGGAGGGGGAGAATGAATAAGAGGGACAGAATTAAGACAGACAAAATGAATTTGTATAACAGAGGAATTTTCTCGATACGCAAGAGGAAGGATGAAAGAGGACACAGGATGTGAGCAAATAATTTATATACAATATACAATACCAGAAATAATTAATATACACAATACCAGTCAAATCATTTATATATACAATACCAGAAATAATTAATATACACAATACCAGAAATAATTAATATACACAATACCAGAAATAATTAATATACACAATACCAGAAATAATTAATATACACAATACCAGTCAAATAATTTATATATACAATACCAGTCAAATCATTTATATACTGTATATACAATACCAGAAATAATTAATATACACAATACCAGTCAAATAATTTATATATACAATACCAGAAATAATTAATATACACAATACCAGTCAAATCATTTATATATACAATACCTGTCAAATTATTTATATATACAATACCAGTCAAATCATTTATATACTGTATATACAATACCAGAAATAATTAATATACACAATACCAGTCAAATCATTTATATATACAATACCAGTCAAATCATTTATATACACAATACCAGTCAAAAGTTTGGACACACCTACTCATTCAAAGGTTTTTCTTATTTTTTTTCTATTTTCTACATTGTAGAATAATAGTGAAAACATCAAAACTATGAAATATTTAAACAAATCAAAATA
>NC_056443.1:31073193-31190693 GCF_018296145.1 Oncorhynchus tshawytscha
GGAACTGAATGACAGAGAGTAGGACTGAATGAGAGAGAGTAGGAGAGTAGGAGGGACTGAATGAGAGAGAGTAGGAGTGGGACTGAAGGAGAGAGAGTAGGAGTGGACTGAATGAGAGTGGGACTGAAGGAGAGAGTAGGAGTGGGACTGAATGAGAGAGAGTGAAGGAGAGTGGGGGACTGAAGGAGAGAGAGTAGGAGTGGGACTGAAGGAGAGAGAGTAGGAGTGGGACTGAATGAGAGAGAGTAGGAGTGGGACTGAATGAGAGAGAGTAGGAGTGGGACTGAATGAGAGAGAGTATGAGTGGGACTGAATGAGAGAGAGTGGGACTGAACGAGAGAGAGTAGGAGTAGGACTGAAGGAGAGAGAGTAGGATTGGAACTGAAGAGAGGCTTCAGCATAATCTAGAACAGAGAGGCTTCAGCATAATCTAGAACAGAAAGGCTTCAGCATAATCTAGAACAGAGAGGCTTCAGTATAATCTAGAACAGAGAGGCTTCGGCATAATCTAGAACAGAGAGGCTTCAGCATAATCTAGAACAAATAGGATTTAGTATAATCTAGAACAGAAAGGCTTCAGCATAATCTAGAACAGAGAGGCTTCAGTATAAACTAGAACAGAGAGGCTTCAGCATAATCTAGAACAGAGGCTTCAGCATAATCTAGAACAGAGAGGCTTCAGCATAATCTAGAACAAATAGGATTTAGTATAATCTAGAACAGAAAGGCTTCAGCATAATCTAGAACAGAGAGGCTTCAGTATAATCTAGAACAGAGAGGCTTGAGTATAATCTAGAACAGAGAGGCTTCAGTATAATCTAGAACAGAGAGGCTTGAGTATAATCTAGAACAGAGAGGTTTCATCATAATCTAGAACAGAGGCGTCAGTATAAACTAGAACAGAGAGGCTTCATCATACTAAAGAACAGAGAGGCTTGAGTATAATCTAGAGCAGAAAGGCTTGAGTATAATCTAGAACAAAGAGAGGCTTGAGTATAATCTAGAACAGAGAGGCTTCAGCATAATCTAGAACAGAGAGGCTTCAGCATAATCTAGAACAGAGAGGCTTCAGCATAATCTAGAACAGAGAGGCGTCAGTATAATCTAGAACAGAAAGGCTTCAGCATAATCTAGAACAGAGAGGCTTCAGCATAATCTAGAACAGAGGCTTCAGTATAATCTAGAACAGAGAGGCTTCAGCATAATCTAGAACAGAGAGGCTTCAGCATAATCTAGAACAAATAGGATTTAGTATAATCTAGAACAGAAAGGCTTCAGCATAATCTAGAACAAATAGGATTTAGTATAATCTAGAACAGAGAGGCTTGAGTATAATCTAGAACAGAGGGGCTTCAGTATAATCTAGAACAGAGGCTTCAGTATAATCTAGAACAGAGAGGCTTCAGCATAATCTAGAACAGAGAGGCTTCAGCATAATCTAGAACAGAGAGGCTTCAGCATAATCTAGAACAGAGAGGCTTGAGTATAATCTAGAACAGAGAGGCTTGAGTATAATCTAGCATAGAGAGGCTTCAGCATAATCTAGAACAGAGAGGCTTGAGTATAATGTAGAACAGAGAGGCTTCAGTATAATCTAGAACAGAGAGGCTTGAGTATAATGTAGAACAGAGAGGCTTCAGTATAATCTAGAACAGAGAGGCTTGAGTATAATCTAGAACAGAGAGGCTTGAGTATAATCTAGAACAGAGGCTTGAGTATAATCTAGAACAGAGAGGCTTGAGTATAATCTAGAACAGAGAGGTTTCATCATAATCTAGAACAGAGAGGCATCAGTATAAACTAGAACAGAGAGGCTTCATCATACTAAAGAACAGAGAGGCTTGAGTATAATCTAGAACAGAGAGGCGTGAGTATAATCTAGAGTAGAGAGGCTTGAGTATAATCTAGAACAGAGTGGCTTGAGTATAATCTAGAACAGAGAGGCTTCAGTATAATCTAGAACAGAGAGGCTTCAGCATAATCTAGAACAGAGAGGCTTCAGCATAATCTAGAACAGAGAGGTTTCAGCATAATCTAGAACAGAGAGGCTTCAGCATAATCTAGAACAGAGAGGCTTCAGTATAATCTAGAACAGAGGCTTCAGTATAATCTAGAACAGAGAGGCTTCAGCATAATCTAGAACAGAGAGGCTTCAGCATAATCTAGAACAGAGAGGCTTCAGCATAATCTAGAACAGAGAGGCTTCAGCATAATCTAGAACAGAGAGGCTTCAGCATAATCTAGAACAGAGAGGCTTCAGTATAATCTAGAACAGAGAGGCTTCAGTATAATCTAGAACAGAGGCTTCAGTATAATCTAGAACAGAGAGGCTTCAGCATAATCTAGAACAGAGAGGCTTCAGCATAATCTAGAACAAATAGGATTTAGTATAATCTAGAACAGAAAGGCTTCAGCATAATCTAGAACAGAGAGGCTTCAGTATAATCTAGAACAGAGAGGCTTGAGTATAATCTAGAACAGAGAGGCTTCAGTATAATCTAGAACAGAGAGCCTTGAGTATAATCTAGAACAGAGAGGTTTCATCATAATCTAGAACAGAGGCGTCAGTATAAACTAGAACAGAGAGGCTTCATCATACTAAAGAACAGAGAGGCTTGAGTATAATCTAGAGCAGAGAGGCTTGAGTATAATCTAGAACAAAGAGAGGCTTGAGTATAATCTAGAACAGAGAGGCTTCAGCATAATCTAGAACAGAGAGGCTTCAGCATAATCTAGAACAGAGAGGCTTTAGCATAATCTAGAACAGAGAGGCTTCAGCATAATCTAGAACAGAGAGGCTTCAGTATAATCTAGAACAGAAAGGCTTCAGCATAATCTAGAACAGAGAGGCTTCAGCATAATCTAGAACAGAGAGGCTTCAGTATAATCTAGAACAGAGAGGCTTCAGCATAATCTAGAACAGAGAGGCTTCAGTATAATCTAGAACAGAAAGGCTTCAGCATAATCTAGAACAGAGAGGCTTCAGCATAATCTAGAACAGAGAGGCTTCAGTATAATCTAGAACAGAGAGGCTTGAGTATAATCTAGAACAGAGAGGTTTCATCATAATCTAGAACAGAGAGGTGTCAGTATAAACTAGAACAGAGAGGCTTCATCATACTAAAGAACAGAGAGGCTTGAGTATAATCTAGAACAGAGAGGCTTGAGTATAATCTAGAATAGAGAGGATTTAGTATAATCTAGAACAGAGAGGCTTGAGTATAATCTAGAACAGAGAGGCTTGAGTATAATCTAGAACAGAGAGGCTTGAGTATAATCTAGAACAGAGAGGCTTGAGTATAATCTAGAACAGAGCGGCTTGAGTATAATCTAGAATAGAGAGGCTTCAGCATAATCTAGAACAGAGAGGCTTGAGTATAATCTAGAATAGAGAGGCTTCAGCATAATCTAGAACAGAGAGGCTTGAGTATAATGTAGAACAGGGAGGTTTCAGTATAATCTAGAACAGAGAGGCTTCAGTATAATCTAGAACAGAGAGGCTTCAGTATAATCTAGAACAGAGAGGCTTGAGTATAATGTAGAACAGAGGCTTCAGTATAATCTAGAACAGAGAGGCTTGAGTATAATCTAGAACAGAGAGGCGTGAGTATAATCTAGAACAGAGAGGCTTGAGTGTAATCTAGAACAGAGAGGCTTGAGTATAATCTAGAACAGAGAGGTTTCATCATAATCTAGAACAGAGAGGCATCAGTATAAACTAGAACAGAGAGGCTTCATCATACTAAAGAACAGAGAGGCTTGAGTATAATCTAGAACAGAGAGGCGTGAGTATAATCTAGAACAGAGTGGCTTGAGTATAATCTAGAATAGAGAGGCGTGAGTATAATCTAGAATAGAGAGGCTTGAGTATAATCTAGAATAGAGAGGCTTGAGTATAATCTAGAACAGAGAGGCTTGAGTATAATCTAGAACAGAGAGGCTTTAGTATAATCTAGAATAGAGAGGCTTGAGTATAATCTAGAACAGAGAGGCTTCAGTATAATCTAGAGCAGAGAGGCTTGAGTATAATCTAGAACAGAGAGGCTGGAGTATAATCTAGAACAGAGAGGCTTGAGTATAATCTAGAACAGAGAGGCTTGAGTATAATCTAGAACAGAGAGGTTTGAGTATAATCTAGAACAGAGAGGCTTGAGTATAATCTAGAGCAGAGAGGCTTGAGTATAATCTAGAACAGAGAGGTTTGAGTATAATCTAGAACAGAGAGGTTTGAGTATAATCTAGATTTTCAACTGGTGGGTCGCGACCCAGAGGTTTCTAATGGCTCATTAGTGTCTGAGTATAAATACTCCAGTCTGAATTTAAATGACTAAAACCAGGTAGAGAGTGTGTAAAAATGATAATGAACATACATTTTTAAATAATTTAACCTCTGAACTATTTTTCTTCAATCACAGTTATCAGCAGCAATATTTAGCGGTTCAGTCTGATTTAGTGGTCTCAAACCAGTGAGCTTAACATTCTTCATCAAGAACATGGGCAAAATGTCATTATTGCCAATGAAAAAGGTTGGACTGTTAATCCCTCATCATATAACTGCTATATTCACTATTAATATAGAATGAAAAAAATAGTTTTCTAGTTTCCATTTTGGCTACAACAAAAAATTGCAAAGTGAATATTGGATCGCGACTGAAACTGCCTGGTTCAATTTGGGTCCGGTAGACATCCACTGAATATAGAACAAATGGCCCTGATTTAAATTACAGGTGGTATTGAATGGAAGCTTAAGTGGACCTATTAACGCCAAATCTAATTTAGTGATGGAATTGTGGAGTAGTTGGACAGACTATCAGAATGTACTGGGTTCATTAAGGGAAGAATTCAGTTGTGCCTGGATATGGTCATGGGAAAAAGAAGTTGGTGAGTTGAAGGTATTGTATTGATTACTGGGTTGTTTCTAAAAACAACTGCCATGTTGAGTGTGATTGGTTAATTATGATGAATTCACAAGTGTCGGACTCAGCGGTGGCTAATGTGATTGGTTGAGTGAACATTCCTCAAAAGTGCAGTAATGCAAAGTGAATCATGTTCGGTTTAACCAATGATTTATGTACAATAGATGACTGACAGGGGGCGCTGTATTGAAGCCACGCCTCCCTCTTGGCACTCACCCGCCATTGTTAAAACTATTTTATAAAATTATTGAAATGCATGTATTAACATCTACATTTGTTTTTGCCAAATGTATTCTATTACAGACAGCCTAATGCATACTTTTATGATGTTGTGTTTATATTTTAAATGTTATATTATGTTAGCTAAATAACATGAACAAATATATTAACATTTTTCCATCAAGTATAATTTTGGGATTTTTACTGATGTCTCCACTACAACAAAAAATACTTAAATACACGTCATTTTGTCCTTGAAAGATTTAACTGTAGAATTTCATTCATTCCTATGGAGAACTTCTCCTACTAGGGAATGTGCCAAAATGGCTGACAGGAGGCTTTAAAGCCTCTCAATGGCCAATATATAGCATCAGCAATCCAGGGTTTATATACCTCATTGGGTTTAACAAGATTAAAGTGGCTAGTGTAGAAATACTGCGATACACTGGGTCTACCAACATTAGCATGCTGTGACGATACTGGTATCGCAATATTTTTTTCCATGGCAAAAATAAAAACACGAAGCAGATTAAACTCTTTGGTCTTTTAAAAACCTGCTTAAACACAGCAGTGCGTTTTTGTGTGTGTGTGTGCGTGCATGCGTGCGTCCGTGCGTGTGCGTGCGTGCGTCCGTGCGTGTGTGCGTGTGTGTGCGTGTGTGTGTGTGTGTCCGTGCGTTTGTAAGCGATAGAGACTTTGTGTGCTGCCATGCGTCAGTGAGTGTGTATGATTGTGTGAATTCAAACCTGCTCCACAAAAGCAGCAATCTCTCCAGTCTCAACAGCAAGACAAGACGCCAGCAGCACCCAGCCTCACATCAGACCTGTTCCAATTGGCTGAACAACGGTTGAAGGTTATATCTGACTAACAAACATATCACCTAACATAGTCCCAGTCACATACACTCCCCTCCCACACATACTTATAGCCCTCTGTGCTCTCACAACCAACCTTAACTTTGAGTCCCTTCTCTCTCAGAAATATCAGATAGACTATAGATGGCCGTCTCCAAGGCCAGGGGCAGACCAGGTTAACAGAGACAGAGCCACAGAACCCAGTAATTACCCATTACTCTTAGAGGGGAAATAAAACGATCACAAAGTCTCTGGAGACAAGACCATTTTATCTTCCACATGAGTGCACCTACCAGTCAGAATGGATTAAGAGGGATGGCTAGAGTGTGTCATTAGGAATCCCTTAAGGAGGACTGTAGCCGAGTGTTAGCGACTTAGCGCTGAGGTACATGTAGGACTGTGTTGTAGAGCTGTGACAGTTAGCGACGATGCTAAGGAAGTGCACAGTGTTAACCTGATACAGTAGCTAGCTACAATGCTAACAAGAATGATTTAGAGAAATAATAGAAAAGTAAAACACATAATAATACAAGCATTAATAGTTAAACAATGAGTAATGATAACTGGGCTATATACAAGGGGTTCGAGTACTGAGTCTATGAGTAATGATAACTGGGCTGAGGGGTTCCAGTACTGAGTCTATGAGTAATGATAACTGGGCTGAGGGGTTCCAGTACTGAGTCTATGAGTAATGATAACTGGGCTATATACAAGGGGTTCGAGTACTGAGTCTATGAGTAATGATAACTGGGCTATATACAAGGGGTTCCAGTACTGAGTCTATGAGTAATGATAACTGGTCTATATACAAGGGGTTCCAGTACTGAGTCTATGAGTAATGATAACTGGGCTATATACAAGGGGTTCCAGTACTGAGTCTATGAGTAATGATAACTGGGCTATATACAAGGGGTTCCAGTACTGAGTCTATGAGTAATGATAACTGGTCTATATACAAGGGGTTCAGGTACTGAGTCTATGAGTAATGATAACTGGGCTATATACAAGGGGTTCGAGTACTGAGTCTATGAGTAATGATAACTGGGCTGAGGGGTTCCAGTACTGAGTCTATGAGTAATGATAACTGGGCTGAGGGGTTCCAGTACTGAGTCTATGAGTAATGATAACTGGGCTACATACAAGGGGTTCCAGTACTGAGTCTATGAGTAATGATAACTGGGCTATATACAAGGGGTTCGAGTACTGAGTCTATGAGTAATGATAACTGGTCTATATACAAGGGGTTCCAGTACTGAGTCTATGAATAATGATAACTGGTCTATATACAAGGGGTTCCCGTACTGAGTCTATGAGTAATGATAACTGGGCTATATACAAGGGGTTCCAGTTCTGAGTCTATGAGTAATGATAACTGGGCTGAGGGGTTCCAGTACTGAGTCTATGAGTAATGATAACTGGGCTACATACAAGGGGTTCCAGCACTGAGTCTATGAGTAATGATAACTGGGCTATATACAGGCTTCTGTTAGGGCTTCCCAGAGAGCCCAAACTCCATTTTTCTCCTCTCCAAAAACTAAATTGTCTTTGTAAAAAAAGAGTCAAGTGCTGCCAACATAAATAGGTTTATCTCTATTCACAAACAACCACTAATCTAATAACTAAACTAAAAGTGACAATTCCTGCATTCTGCATCAAAGTACCCAGATATTTGCAGAACTTTAGCTTAACAGTGATGAATTGCAATGCCTATAGCCGTGATTCATGATCAATATGAGTTGCTATTTTCTCTCACGGAGTACCAGCCGTGGGTAAAGTGTCAATACAAACAGGACAAAACAGATTATCCACAATGACAATTCACTCCCAGGCACACAAACGTAGTCTCAGTCAATTACTCAATTATGTTAGAATACAAACAAGGTAGTTTCACAATAGCCTGTACCAAATCATCTGATTATGTCACTGGTAAAGCATTCTGGGAAGGGTCCAGGCTTGCCTTAGCCCTCCTTTGATTGGCCAAGCATTAACTGAGCATGTTTAGGGTTACAAAACTTTACCCCTCTCTCTTCTCTCTCTGCCCTCAGCTTTATGTATCCCCTTCTCTCTCCCCTCTCACTTCCCCCTCCCTCTTCCCTCATCCTCCTTCTTCCCCCTCCCTCTTCCCTCACCCTCCTTCTTCCCCCTCCCACTTCCGCCACTCTCTCCCCTCCCTCTTCCTCCTCTATTTTCCACCCTCTCACTTCCCCCTCCCACTTCCGCCACTCTCTCCCCTCCCTCTTCCCCCTCTATTTTCCACCCTCTCTTCCACCCTCTCTTCCACCCTCCCACTTCCCCCTCTCTTCCACCCTCCCACTTCCTGCTCTCTTCCACCCTCTCACTTTCCCCTCCCTCTTCCACCCTATCTTCCTCCCTCTCTCTTCCACCCTATCTTCCACCCTTTCTCTTCCACCCTCTCTTCCACCCTTTCTTCCACCCTCTCTTCCACCTCTTTCTTCCACCCTCTCCTTCCACCCTCTCTTCCACCCTTTCTTCCATCCCCTCTCTTCCACTCTCTCTCTTCCACCCTCTCCCTTCCACCCTCTCCCTTCCACCCTCCCACTTCTCCCTCTCTCTTCCACCCTCTCTTCCACCCTCTCTCTTCCATCCTCTCTCTTCCACCCTCTCTTCCACCCTCTCTCTTCCACCCTCTCTCTTTCACTCTCTCTCTTCCACCCTCTCTCTTCCACTCTCTCTCTTCCACCCTCTCTTCCATCCTCTCTGTTCCACCCTCTATTCCACCCTCTCTTCCATCCTCTCTCTTCCACCCTCTCTCTTCCACCCTCTCTCTTCCACCCTCCCACTTCCACCCTCTCTCTTCCACCTCTCACTTTTCCCTCCCTCCTCTCTCTCTGTCTAGTACAGACTCCTCCCTGTATGCTTGCCTCTCTCTCTCTCACTCTCACACTCTCTCTCTCTCTCTCTCTCTCTCTCTCTCTCTCTCTCTCTCTCTTGTTGTTATTATTTAGTGAGTCCTTGTGACTGTAGAGATTGCTAATGGTAGGGTAGGGATGGTAGAGCTGCTGTTATTAAGATTTCACAGCAGGCAGACACACACACACACACACACACACACACACACAGCCCTATCATTGTCCTGTCAGTACACAGAGCTATTTTAGGAAGTGTTCGCCTGGCCCCGCTGAGTGAGTCCCTACCCCCTCTCCTCCCACAGAGACCATCAACCACCTCTCTCTGTCACCACTTTCCTGTGTATGACAACCCTCTCCGAGTGGCTCAAAACAGGAACTAAACCTCGCAACCCACCAATCAGGTAATAACTACTGTCTGTACAGAGCATCAACAGAGCACATCTCGCTCAGCCTCTGTGTGCTGTTTCTACTTCATGAAATAAGAGTACACTTCAGAGAGGAAAGGAGAGAGAGAGAGAGAGTGAGAGAGAGAGAGAACTTCTGTGAGTGTAATGTTTACTGTTCATTTTTATTATTTATTTCACTTTTGTATATTATCTACTTCACTTGCTTTGGCAATGTTAACATACATTTCCCATGCCAATAAAGCCCCCGAATTGAATTTAATTTAATTGAGAGAGAGGGAGGTAAAAGTAAAGAGGAGGGCTTTGTGAACATCATTTGCAAATTAACAAAGTCAACAAACACCTTCCGCTCTCAAATTTGTATTTGAGTCTAATCAGAGACACCTGACTGTTGCTGCTATCCATCAAAGCGCTCCACTTCCTTGTCTATCTCTGCGGTTCTATAATGCTACCAGGGGGAGCACGTTTAACACTCTGTCTCACAGACCGGAGACAAAGCTCTCTGTTGTTGATGATGTTTTTTCAGCCCTATGGTTATCCAGTGGGTTACTTCAAACAGACTAGCAGAGTGTTGTTTTGCAGACGGCTGCATGCATGGACCAACGACAACTATCATCTTCAGCTATCAACACATTCACAGAGGTGATTGAGCAAGACGACGTGCTTCGATAGTGTATGCTGGCTGATTGGTTAGTTAGTTGGCTGGTTGGCTGGCTGGTTGGTTAGTTAGTTGGCTGGTTGGCTGGCTGGTTGGTTAGTTTGTTGGCTGGCTGGCTGGCTGGTTGGTTAGTTAGTTGGCTGGTTGGCTGGCTGGCTGGCTGGTTGGTTAGTTAGTTGGCTGGTTGGCTGGCTGGTTGGTTAGTTAGTTGGCTGGCTGGCTGGCTGGTTGGTTAGTTAGTTGGCTGGTTGGCTGGCTGGTTGGTTAGTTGGCTGGCTGGCTGGCTGGCTGGTTGGTTAGTTAGTTGGCTGGTTGGCTGGCTGGTTGGTTGGTTAGTTGGCTGGTTGGCTGGCTGGCTGGTTTTCTGTTTGGCTGGCAGGTTGGCTGGTTGGTTGGTTGGTTAGTTGGCTGGCTGGCTGGCTGGCTGGCTGGTTTTCTGTTTGGCTGGCAGGTTGGCTGGCTGGTTGGTTGGTTAGTTGGCTGGTTGGCTGGCTGGCTGGCTGGTTTTCTGTTTGGCTGGCTGGTTGGCTGGTTGGTTGGTTAGTTGGCTGGTTGGCTGGCTGGCTGGCTGGTTTTCTGTTTGGCTGGCAGGTTGGCTGGTTGGTTGGCTGGCTGATATTCTGTTTAGCTGGCTGGTTGGTTGGTTAGTTGGCTGGTTGGATGGATGGCTGGTATTCTGTTTGGCTGGCTGGTTGGTGGGCTGGCTTGCTGGCTGGTTGGTTGGCTGGTTGGCTGGTTGGCTTGTTGGCTGCCTTACACCGTATTTCCTCCTAGTCTGACTTGGCAGCCATGACACAACAGTAACAATTCCCCCACACTCTGGGGACATGGCCATTCGGAGTCATTTCCACCTGGGTGTGTCCCGGGGATAAATACACCTTCCCCCACTCATTGAAGAGACTCTCCACGCAGACACACTGTTGTTTTTTGGTTGTGGTATTTTGGGGGCTTCTTTGTGTTCATTTATTTTGGTACCTCTCAACATCCCTCGTTATCACCGTCTATGCAGTCATCCACTCGCTTACACTACTGACTACTGACTGCTGACTACTGACTACACATACCATTGTTACTTGGATATAGTTGACTTTATTTAATAAATATATTTTTGTTATTCCGTTATCTCCACGTTGTCTCCCTCCCTCTTTTTTACGGGCTACGAGCCGATTCCTAACAGGAGACAAAGAGGTAGAGATAGGGAGAGACGGAGATGGGAAGAGGAGGGTAAAGGAGAGATGGAAGGATAGATAGACAAAGAAAGAGATGCAGAGAGAGAGAGAGAGAGAGAGAGAGAGAGAGAGAGAGAGAGAGAGAGAGGAGCGTAAAGGAGAGATGGACGGATAGATAGACACATAGAGAGAGGGAGAGGGATGGAATGATCTGTGATAACTTCTGTGTAATTACAATTCTGTAACATTATTAATTGGCTCCATCTAGAAAGGACGTGGATGAGAGTTGTATACATAATTAATGCAGAAGACCAGAGTGTATTTGCTCTTCTGTACAAGCACACAAGCACGTTTACTTTTCTTCTCAAGCTTCTGTTTGACAGAACAGGTAAGGGCTAAAGGACAGTGAAAAAGGAAGTAGTCTAAGCAACAACAAAAATGACAACACATTAACAAAGTCAGTTCCATCAGTGTGGGGGGGGGTGTTGCCCAAAAGGAGACAGACATGGATTCCCATTGGCTCTTATCTTGGAACTATACCCAGCTCTATCTCTGCGTTTCCTATGCTGAAAGTCTTACACAGTATAAACTGGATCAGATCTATCTGTCATGTGTACCGGTCCCTTTGACACACATGGTTTGTTGTCCTGCACGACGGAGCCCAATATGCAAAGAAGAAGTATTTATCATCTCTGTGTCTGTTTATCTGGTCTCAACAAATCAGACTTCCTCTCCTCTCTGTACGTGCTGATAAGACTTCAAGGCAATACACATGCACGCACAAACACACACACACACACACACACACACACACACACACACACACACACACACACACACACACACACACACACACACACACACACACACACACACACACACACACAGCCACTCAAAAAACACAAGTAGACATCAGCAACAAAATGAGGATCCACGGGGAAAAGGCGACCAGAGAGTGCAAGTCTTTAGCAAAGCACAGACGACAGCTGCTGACATCTCTAAATGGATTGTAACATTCTGTTACCTTTAACTCAAACTATCTACTAATAAACCCAGGAAAACTAAATGTTTTCTTTCGAAATATCCATTGTAGATTAAAACCTAAAAAAAAACTCCTGGGATTTCAGTCACAGTATAAAATATGTTTTCAACCTCATCCAACAAATGCATGTTTCAACCAAGTCTCAGACCAATGAATTGTGGGAGATGTAGGCAAGCAAATCCGTTAGTGATGGAGTGTTGAAAAGAAGCTTCAGGCTGTATCTAGTTAGGACGATGTGCTGTACCTCTTCATGGGTGAAAGGAGTCCCTTTGAAAACGCAGCAGTGTAGATTTATGCTGATTCGAGCTGCAGCTTCTGACCCATATTTCCTCTATATCTTCCAGTCGAGTAACATATTGAGGAACTGTTCTGTTAATCTCCATGGTCGTTTAAGCATTCTAACCCCTGGCAACAACATCCACTACCACCTTTCAACACCCACCACCTACCACTCACCACCACCCACTACCCACTACCCACCCCACCACCCACCACTCACCACTACCCACTACCCACCACCCACCACTCACCACCACCCACTACCCACTACCCACCACCCACCACTCACCACTACCCACTACCCACCACCCACCACTCACCACCACCCACTACCCACCACCCACCATCCATTACCCACCATCCACCACCCACCACCCACCACCCACCACCACCACTCACCACCACCCACTACCCACCACTCACCACCACCCACTACCCACCACCCACTATCCACTACCCACCATCCACCACCCACCACCACCCACCACCCACCACTCACCACCACCCACTATCCACCATCCATCACCCACCACCACCACTCACCACCACCCACTATCCACTACCCACCACCCACTATCCACTACCCACCATCCACCACCCACCATCCATCACCCACCACCACTCACCACCACCCACTATCCACTACCCACCATCCACCATCCACCACCCACCATCCACCACCCACCACCACCCACTACCCACCCCCACCACCACCACCCCCATCATCCACCTCCACCACCACCATGCAACATCCATAACCCACACCCACCATCCACCACCACCACCCACTATCCTCCCACCTACCATCCACCATCCACCATCCATTACCACCCACTACCACCGCCATTCACCCACCACCACCCACTACCACCACCATTCACCCACCACCACCCACTACCACCACCACCACCCACCACCACCCTACCACCACCATTCACCCACCACCACCCACTACCACCACCATTCACCCACCACCACCAACTCCCACCACCATTCACCCACCACCACCCACACAGCCCGGCGATACCCACTACCACCACCATTCACCCACCACCACCACCCACACAGCCCGGCGATACCCACTACCACCACCATTCACCCGCCACCACCCACTACCACCACCATTCACCCACCGCCACCACCCACACAGCCCGGCGATACCCACTACCACCACCATTCACCCACCACCACCCACTACCACCACCATTCACCCACCACCACCCACTACCACCACCATTCACCCACCACCACCACCATTCACCCACCACCACCCACTACCACCACCATTCACCCACCACCACCACCATTCACCCACCACCACCCACTACCACCACCATTCACCCACCACCACCCACTACCACCACCATTCACCCACCACCACCCACTACCACCACCATTCACCCACCACCACCCACCACCATTCACCCACCACCACCACCATTCACCCACCACCACCCACTACCACCGCCATTCACCCACCACCACCCACCACCACCACCATTCACCCACCACAACCACCCACACCCCGGCAATACCCACCCTCCCTACACCCCCCTCCCCCAATCTATTTTCATGTGGTGCTAATTAAGAAACGGTATTAGCCTGGTCCGTTAATGAATTACTCCACGGACACAACACAACACGCTGGCGTGCAATAAAGCCCCCCTCCTGTCTGCCAGTCGCCTCGTTTGGGGCAAACTAATGATCTCCTCATTATTGTTCCCATCTGATGGCCGCAGCGGGGCAGGGATATGTTTGGGGAGAGGGGGAGGAGGGGGGATAGGGTTAGTTGCCGGTGTGTGAGGGGAACGCTGGAGGCTTGCACCAAAGTAATTGTGATTGGCAGGGGGTAGCGGAGCGAGTGGTGAGGGGATACAATCAAGGGGATAGAGGTATTGGGGAGATGTTGTTTTCCTGTCACTGTGTCCAAGTCTCTACAGTCAAACTGTGCTATTACGGCGTATTGAGTTGTATTGACTGGTTTTCTCACCCTTAGGAATAGTCTACATGTTAATGTGAGGACACCATAAAGCATGGCAACACCACTTATTCTCCCTCCGTTTTTCTCCTTCCCTCTATCTCTAGTCCTTCTTCACTGTCTCTCCCCTCTCTCTCTCTCTCTCTCTCTCTCTCCCCTCTCTACCTCTCTCTCTCTCTCTCTCTCTCTCTCTCTCTCTCCCCCCCTCTCTCTCTCCCTCTCCCCCTCTCTCTCTCCCTCCCTCCCCCCTCCCTCCCTCCCTCCCCCTCCCTCCCTCCCCCCTCCCTCCCTCCCTCCCCCCTCCCTCCCTCCCTCCCTCCCTCCCTCCCTCCCTCCCTCCCTCCCTCCCTCCCTCCCTCCCTCCCTCCCTCTCTCTCCTCTCTCTCTCTCTCTCCCTCTCCCCCCCTCTCTCCCTCTCTCTCTCTCCCTCCATCGCCCAAAAATAAGGAAGGCAAAACCAAGCACAATGGATGGGACTCAAAGAGGGAGTGGGAATTATGTCGGAAGGGACCACGGCTCCAATAGTTACTGTAAGAAGCCAGGAAAACATGAATGAGATGCTAAACACGGGTTTGGGGACGTTGAAAAGAAAATGGACATGCTAAGTTACTGGTTCATTAGTAAACATTCATGACCAAGAATAGGTAGCAGTGAGATACTTCAACAAACCCTGTCCACCTGAGTTTGTTCATTTCTGCCATTACATTCTTACCTACACGTAAACACAGATATACAATTTCCATTCATCCATTGTTATAGTATATCTTAAAGGCTCAGTGCAGTCAAAAATATATGTTTTATATATATTTTCATACTATGAAGATTGAGATATTTCAGCCTGTTTTAGTGGGATGGAGTTTTTGGTCTGCCTGGTGACATCACAATGCAGTAAATGATTTAATAGACCAATAAGAAATAGTTCCAAACCTCTCTGGCAATAACAGCTAGTTTTCAGATTCAGCTAACCAGAAATGATTTGATATTGAGATAAACAGTTAAATAAAATTCTGCATGGACCTTTAATGACTTCCCATATACATAAACCACATGGCATTTACATATATTATAATATTAATGTCCTTTACAGGCACTGACTTCCAAATAGACATGCACCAACACTGTGCTTTCATGTGGCAGGACGTAGGCCCAGAAGCAAGAGGAAGCAAACTGATATGGGATTTTTCTCAAGCTCGATGATACACGGTTTCAGTACCCAGGGATAGTTGTCTCTCAGTTGTCGATCATATTAACTACCCGAGGTCAATATCAACACTTCAGAGTGTTAGCTCAGGGAGTTTAACCCACACACGAAAATGCTAATCTTGCACAAAAATAGAGTACTTGTTACAGTACCAAACAACAAGGCCAAACAGAGAAATAAAAGCCTCTAACTGTAACACTAGAGAACTCTAGTGCCTATCAGCCCTAGTTTACTGTTGGCCAGCCTCTAACAGAGTTAGTCTCCTCTGCTCTGAGGATGGTCTCGTTCAGGTCCGTGAGTGATTCCATTTGATCTTGTTTCATTACGACCCTGATTACAGTATACCTGGCAGAGAAATAGGCCAAAGAGAGAGAGAGAGAACGAGAGAGAGAGAAATGAGAGAGAGAGAGGGAAAATGAGAGAGAGAGAGAGAACGAGACAGAGAGAAAATGGAGAGACAGAGAGAGAACGAGAGATGAAAATAAGAGAGGAAGGGAGAGAGAGAGAGAGAACGAGACAGAGAGAAAATGGAGATAGAGACAGAGAGAGAACGAGAGATGAAAATAAGAGAGGAAGGGAGAGAGAGAGAGGGGAGAGCGAGACAGAGAGAAAATGGAGATAGAGACAGAGACAGAGCGAGAGATGAAAATAAGAGAACATGGAGAGAGAGAGACAGAGAGAGAGGACAGAGAGAGAAGAGAGAGAGAAAATGGAGAGAGAGAGACAGAGACAGAGACAGAGAGAGAACGAGACAGAGAGAAAATGGAGAGAGAGAGACAGAGAGAGAGACAGAGAGAGAACGAGAGATGAAAATAAGAGAGAGAGAGAGAGAGAGAGAGAGAGAGAGAGAGAGAGAGAGAGAGAGAGAGGGGGGGGAGGGGAGAGCGAGAGAGAAAATGAGAGAGAGACAGAGACAGAGCGAAAATGAGAGAGAACGAGACAGAGAGAAAATGAGAGAGAGAGAGAGAGACAGAGAGAAAATGGAGAGGAAAATAAGAGAGAGAGAGAGAGAGAGAGAGAGATGAAAATAAGAGAGAGAGAGAGAGAGAGGGAGAGAGAGAGAGAGACAGAGAGAGAACGAGAGATGAAAATAAGAGAGAGAGAGAGAGAGAGATGAAAATAAGAGAAGGAGAGAAAGAGGAAACAAATCCAAATCAATGAAAATAAATAATAGTAGAAATAGTAACTGAATAAATCCCCCAATTGTCTCCTGTCTCGGCTGAATCAAGGAAGTGGCTCAAAATGACGATTACACAGGCCCTGTTAGCAGGTCACTGAAGATGCTAGCAAATGATAACGGTCTGCTGGGCTTGAATGAAAGCACTATTGCTGTACATGGAAAAATAGGCCGTTTTACAGTATGTGCTCGGATGAACTGACATTTTACATTAGTTCTGCCCAATGTTATGCCATACATATATGGGGAATTCTTCATGAGCTATGGGAGAATGTGTGCCTCAGGGCAAGAAACTTAGAAAGTTTCCAGTAAAATACCCTCCCTTTGCAACCCTACTCACAGGGCAACATCGCTCTGACCTACCTAGGAGGTCATTCAATGACTCAGGCCCTATACTAACACACACACACACACACACGCCTCACATTTTAGTGAGCAACCGTCCACACAATGTGCATGTCACCTCCCATAGGAACCATTAACCATTAGCCTGCGTTTCCCTGGGGACCATAGACAGTGTAATACCAGGGCTCGTGGTTGAGAGGTGAAATGGCCTTGTAATAAGATAATAAGAGGGAGAGAGAGGGGGGGGAGACAGGGAGAGAAACATGGAGACAGACAGGGAGGGAGACAGGGAGAGAGAGAGAGAGAGAGAGAGAGAGAGAGAGAGAGAGACAGCAAGAGAGGGAGAGAGAGAGAGACGGAGAGAGAAAGAGAGAGGGAGACAGAGGTAGAGACAGAAAGATAGAGATAGAGAGAGACATAGATAGAGAGAGACAGAGACAGAGACAGAGACAGAGAGAGAGAGAGAGAGAGAGAGAGAGAGAGAGAGAGAGCCTGAGACAGAGAGACAGAGAGAGAGAGAGAGAGAGAGAAAGAGAGACAGAGAGACAGAGAGAGACAGAGAGGGAGAGAGAGAGAGAGAGAGAGAGAGCGAGAGAGAGACAGAGAAAGAGAGAGAGAGACAGAGAGAGAGAGACAGAGAAAGAGAGAGAGAGAGAGAGACAGAGAAAGAGAGAGAGAGACAGAGAGGGAGAGAGAGAGAGAGAGAGACAGAGAGAGAGAGCAAGAGAGAGAGAGGGGGGGGTTGCATAAACAGTAACTTGGGAAAGGTTTTTTGTAGCATTTTGAAGTAAATGTCAAATTTTCTTTCTCCCTAACCACTGCACTACTGACCATAGCTGAGCCCAGAAACGAGCCCTCTCAGTCAGCTGGTGTTGGACCTCACCAACCAAGCTGAGCCCAGAAACGAGCCCTCTCAGTCAGCTGGTGTTGGACCTCACCAACCAAGCTGAGCCCAGAAACGAGCCCTCTCAGTCAGCTGGTGTTGGACCTCACCAACCAAGCTGAGCCCAGAAACGAGCCCTCTCAGTCAGCTGGTGTTGAACCTCACCAACCAAGCTGAGGCCAGAACCGAGCCCTCTCAGTCAGCTGGTGTTGGACCTCACCAACCAAGCTGAGCCCAGAAACGAGCCCTCTCGGTCAGCTGGTGTTGAACCTCACCAACCAAGCTGAGCCCAGAAACGAGCCCTCTCAGTCATCTGGTGTTGGACCTCACCAACCAAGCTGAGCCCAGAAACGAGCCCTCTCAGTCAGCTGGTGTTGGACGTCACCAACCAAGCTGAGCCCAGAAACGAGCCCTCTCAGTCAGCTGGTGTTGGACGTCACCAACCAAGCTGAGCCCAGAAACGAGCCCTCTCAGTCATCTGGTGTAGGACCTCACCAACCAAGCTGAGCCCAGAAACGAGCCCTCTCAGTCAGCTGGTGTTGGACGTCACCAACCAAGCTGAGCCCAGAAACGAGCCCTCTCAGTCAGCTGGTGTTGGACGTCACCAACCAAGCTGACACCAGCACTGCTTCAAAAGAAAGAATTCCAATGAACAAAATCATGAACCAATCAAACACTCTTATTTACAACATTGGAAAAAAAGAAACAAAATCCCAAAGCCGACTAAATTGCTATCTGACCCTAAACAGAGAATATGAATTGGCTGATTATCTCTACTTTGTCAGAGATACGAAGCAGAGACAGATCCTTACCAAGTACAGGCTGAGTGACCACCGATTGGCAATAGAAACCGGCAGACATAAAATTATGGCTACCCAAAGAGGAGCGTGTATGTGGTCACCGCACGACAGGGGAGGTAGAGACAGAAATGCACTTTCTCCTTTACTGCGAGAAATATTCCTCACCAAGAGATTCATTATTCACAGAAATGACTACATTTATTAAAAACTAAAAATACTCATGGACGAAGGGACAATGGTTCCTCTTGCAGCCAAATATGTATTTTCCTGCCAGCCTGAGGGACACTGAATAATAACATCTGCATAGTAAACACTAACGGACTTAATATTACTGTTATTATTGTTGTTTATCATTCCAAATAGTATGGGTGGAAATGGTAATGATAGCAGTTTAATGATGGTAGTAGTAGGAGTAGTAATGATGATGATGGTAGTTTTAGTACTGATGCAATGGTGAAGATGACCGTTATTTAGTTATAAGTTAGTTATAGTTTAATTGTCCATATTTAGATTTTATATTTATTACATTTCTACTATTGACTGTTATCATACTAATTTTAATACTAATTGTATTACAATATACATTGTTGCTTTGGCAATATTGACACAATGTTGTTCATGCCAATAATGCAGCTTGAATTTGAATTTGAGAGTCAGAGAGAGAGAGAGAGAGAGAGAGAGAGAGAGAGAGAGAGAGAGAGAGAGAGAGAGAGAGAGGGAGAGAGAGGAGAGAGAGAGAAGAGGGGGAAAGAGAGAGAGAGAAAGAAAGAGACACAGAGAGACCGAGAGAAAGAGAGAAAGAGAAAGAGAGAAAGAGAGAAAGAGAGAGAGGTAGACAGAGACAGAGAGACAGAGAGAGAGAGAGAGAGACAGAGAGAGAGAGAGAGAGAGAGAGACAGAGAGAGACAGAGAGAGAGAGAGACCGAGAGAAAGAGAGAGAGACACAGAGAGAAAGAGGGAGAGAGTCAGAGAGAAAGAGACAGATAGAACGAGGGAGAGAGACAGAGAGAAAGAGAAACAGAGAGAATGAGGGAGAGAGAGAGAGAGAAACAGAGAGAGGGAGAGAGAGAGAGAGAAACAGAGAGAAAGAGAAGAGAGAAACAGAGAGAACGAGGGAGAGAGAGAAACAGAGAGAACAGGGAGAGAAAGAGAGAAAGAGAAACAGAGAGAAAGAGGGAGAGAGACAGAGAGAAAGAGAAACAGAGAACAGAGAGAATGAGAAACAGAGAGAACGAGAGAGAGACAGAGAGAAAGAGAAACAGAGAGAAAGAGGGAGAGAGACAGAGAGAAAGAGAAACAGAGAGAAAGAGGGAGAGAGTCAGAGAGAAAGAGACAGATAGAACGAGGGAGAGAGACAGAGAGAAAGAGAAACAGAGAGAATGAGGGAGAGAGAGAGAGAGAAACAGAGAGAACGAGGGAGAGAGAGAGAGAGAAACAGAGAGAACGAGGGAGAGAGAGAAACAGAGAGAACGAGGGAGAGAGACAGAGAGAAAGAGAAACAGAGAGAAAGAGGGAGAGAGACAGAGAGAAAGAGAAACAGAGAGAACGAGGGAGAGAGACAGAGAGAAAAAGAGACAGAGAGAAAGAGGGAGAGAGACAGAGAGAAAGAGGGAGAGAGAGAGAGAGAAAAAGAGACAGGAGAGTAAAGTTTGGGTGCAGTTTGATTGGAGCTGTAAATAGTGTGTGTGTGTGTGTGTGTGTGTGTGTGTGTGTGTGTGTGTGTGTGTGTGTGTGTGTGTGTGTGTGTGTGTGTGTGTGTGTGTGTGTGTGTGTGTGTGTGTGTGTGTGTGTGCGTGACATTTTGCAGACCACTTGACTTTTCCACATTTTGCTACGTTACAGCCTTATTCTGAAACATATTAAATAATTTTTCTCTATTATTTTTCCCCTCATCAATCTATACACAACACCCCATAATAACAAAGCAAAAATAGTTTTTTTTTTCATTTACAGCCTTGAGTCTTCTTGGGTATGACGCTACAAGCTTGGCACACCTGTATTTGGGGAGTTTCGCCCATTCTTATCTGCAGATCCTATCAAACTCTGTCAGGTTGTATGGGGAGCGTTGCTTTTCAGGTCTCTCCAGAGATGTTCAATCGGGTTCAAATCCGGGCTCTGGCTGGGCCACTCAAGGACATTCAGAGACTTGTCCAGAGGCCAATCCTGAGTTGTCTTGGCTGTGTGCTTAGGGAGGTTGTCCTGTTGGAAGGTGAACCTTCGCCCCAGTCTGAGGTCCTGAGTGCTCTGGAGCAGGTTTTCATCAAGGATCTCTCTGTACTTTGCTCCGTTCATGTTTGCCTCGATCCTGACTAGTCTCCCAGTCCCTGCTGCTGAAAAACATCCCCACAGCATGATGCTGCCACCACAATGCTTCACTGTAGGGATGGTGCCAGGTGTCCTCCAGGTGTGACACTTGGCATTCAGACCAAAGAGTTCAATCTTGGTTTCACCAGATCAGAGAATCTTGTTTCTCATGGTCTGAGAGTCTTTAGGTGCCTTTTGGCAAACTCCAAGCGGGCTGTCATGTGCCTTTTACTCAGGAATGACTTCCGTCTGACCACTCTACCATAAAGGCCTGAATAGTGGAGTGCTGCAGAGATGGTTGTCCTTCTGGAAGTTTCTCCCTTCTCCACAGAGGAACTCTGGAGCTATGTCAGAGTGACCAGCAGGTTCTTGGTCACCTCCCTGAACAAGGCCCTTCTCCCACTATTGCTCAATTTGGCCGGGTGGCCAGCTCTATTGAGCCTTGGTGGTTCCAAACATCTTCCATTTAAGATTGATGGAGGCCACTGGGTTGGGGACCTTCAATGCTGCAGACATTTTTTGGTACACTTCCCAAGATCGGTGCCTCACAATCCTGTCTCAGAGCTTTACTTGTCTGACACCATCAACTGTGGGACCTTATATAGACAGGTGTGTGCTTTCCAAATCATGTCCAATCAATTGAATTTACCACAGGTGGACTTGAATCAAGTTGTAGAAACATCTCAATGATGATCAATGGAAACAGGATACACCTGAGCTCAATTTCGAGTCTTATAGCAAACGGTCTGAATACTTATGTCAATAAGGTATTTCTGTTTTTGTTTTTTCATACATTTGTATACATTTGTATAACTCTAAAAAACATTTTACTTTGTCATTATGGGATGTTGTGATGTCATTATGGGGTATTGTGATGTCATTATGGGGTATTGTGATGTCATTATGGGGTATTGTGATGTCATTATGGGGTATTGTGTGTAGACTTCTGATGATTTTTATTTATTTAATCCATTTCAGAATAAGGCTGTAACGTAACAAAATGTGGAAAAAGTAAAGGGGTCTGAATACTTTCGCCTCTGTCTGCGGTTGCTGAGAGCATATTTGATGCACAGCGGCTCACGTCCATTAGGCTCAAAGGGAGAGAGATGAATCTGTCAATGACCTGTTTCCAACAAGGTCAAATCAAGGTGTGGGAGTGTGTACGGTGCTTGTTATACATGCTGACCCGGTCCAAAATAGACACACACACACACATTGTTTCAGGAATACACACACTCGCAAAATCACCACACCTATCTCACACACACATGTCTAGCAGTTTTGTCAGTCAAACTGTACATGCACAAACACATCAGGGTAAATCCATTTGAATTCAATCACCTTTTGACCCCTTGTGATTTGAACAAAAAACCTTCCATTGTGGAAGTGCTTTAATCTCTTTATCAAGAGATAGAGGTCAAAGTTGACCTATTTCACATGCCCCACCAGACCATGAGTCATCTATGTCTTCATCCATGGAAAAGATATACGGTGGAGATTGATAGAATTAAAAAGTTTACCAACAGTGTTGTTAAATTCTTTTCAGAATTTCTTGAAATGTTTTATTTTAATTAATAAATAAAAATACATTTTTACCTTAGACATCAATTATCTAAAAACTGGTAAACTGATTTTTTTTCGTATTCACGTGTTATAGCTTCGACCTCATTTTACATCTTGTGAGTTTTTTTGTGTTGTGGCCGGCATCGATTGAGACACACGATGCTCAATAGGAGAGATGTTGTAGACCACAGACAGCAACCATGTTCATTAGAACATGAAAATGAGGCCTTATTGATGGACATCTCAGCCAAGACACAGCACCTCCTAAACCCCACTTGATTAGCTGTTGTTGGCCCACTGTCAATCAATCAAACACACACACACACACATCATGTTGGATGCACACACATCATATCAAACACACACATCATGTCAGTTAGTTGCACATGAACAAACACACACACACACACACACACAAACACACACACACACACACTACAAACACACACACACGCACACTACATCACATACACCTGCCTTATTTATGTCATGTATGTAGAGCTGTGAATCCCTCTCATTGGTTTTCCCGTGACAGTGTCTTTGACATCTATATGAATAAGCTGCCAGATTGCCTCTCGCACAAGTCTGATCTGCTCACAGCCAGATGAACAATACACAGAGTTGCCATTTCAATATGACACAATTAGCCATCACAATTAGTCACCACACTGATCCAAAGAGGATGTTATGCATGCAGGTGCAAAGATGCATTTCTCAATTCAATTCCCACAGGTGAAATCTTACAGGTGGAGGTTGAGGGGAGGACAGCTCATAATAAAGAAATGTGTTTGACGTATTTAGTACCATTCCACTGATTCCGCTCCAGCCATTACCACGAGCCCGTCCTCCCCAATTAAGGTGCCACCAAACTCCTGTGAATCTTATGTAAGGGTCATGTGCTGTGCAGTAAGTGCTGGCAACTTCGTCTTACTCCATTGAACAATGTAAATATCCTCTCCCCTATTGGTCATGGTTATACACTATCTAATTCCAGGTCTCTGTTGCCAGGGGGAGACAGGTGAGAGTGGAGGGAAAGGAGTGGAGGGAGGGAGGCAAAGGAGAGAAGGGATGGAGAGGAGAGGGGAGGGAGGGAGGGAGGGAGGGATGGAGGGAGGGGAGAGTAGGGAGGGAGGGAGGGAGGGGAGGCAAAGGAGAGAAGGGATGGAGAGGAGAGGGAGAGGGGAGGGAGGGAGGGAGGCAAAGGAGAGAAGGGATGGAGAGGAGAGGGAGAGAGGAGGGAGGGAGGGAGGGAGGGAGGGAGGGAGGGAGGGAGGGAGGGAGGGAGGGATGGATGGAGGGAGGGAGGGGGATGGAGGGAGGGAGGGAGGGAGGCAGGGAGAGAAGGGAGGAGAGAGAGGAGAGGAGGGAGGGAGGAGGGAGGGAGGAGAGGAGAGGAGGGAGGGAGGGGAGGGAGGGAGGGAGGGAGGGAGGGAGGGAGGGAGGGAGGGAGGGAGGGAGGGAGGGAGGGGAAAGGGGAGGGAGGGAGGGAGGGAGGGAGGGAGGGAGGGGAGAGGAGAGGGAGGGAGGGAGGGAGGGAGGGAGGGAGGGAGGGAGGGAGGGAGGGAGGGAGGGAGGGAGGGAGGGAGGGAGGGAGGGAAAGGAGAGGGAGGGAGGGAGGGAGGGAGGGAGGGAGGGAGGGAGGGAGGGAGGGAGGGAGGGGGAGGGAGGGAGGGAGGGAGGGAGGGAGGGAGGGAGGGAGGGAGGGAGGGAGGGAGGGGGGAGGGAGGGAGGGAGGGAGGGAGGGGGAGGGGAGGGAGGGAGGGAGGGAGGGAGGGAGGGAGGGAGGGAGGGAGGGAGGGAGAGGAGGGAGGAGGGAGGAGAGGGAGGGAGGGAGGGAGGGAGGGAGGGAGGGAGAGGGAGGGAGGAGAGGAGAGGAGAGGAGAGGGAGAGGAGAGGAGAGGAGTACCATTAAAACATGATGGAGGGAGCAAGAGAAAAAAGGTGCGGAGGCCTTATATTGTCATCAACACTCTGATCTGACATGGATGGATCCGATCTTATCATGTTCATGTCTAAACCCCGCAGAGGAAAGGGGGTATACATATTACCATAGGTTCTGTAATACACAGGTATCATTACATTACCATATTTACTGTAATATAGAGGTGTCGTTATATTACCATATGTACTGTAATATAAAGGTATCGTTATATTACCATATTTACTGTAATAGAGGTATCATTCTATTACCATATGTACTGTAATATAGAGGTATCATTCTATTACCATATGTACTGTAATATAGAGGTATCATTATATTACCATATGTACTGTAATATAGAGGTATCATTATATGAGCATATGTACTGTAATTTTTTATTTAACCTTTATTTAACTATGCAAGTCAGTTAAGAACAAATTCTTATTTTCAAAGACAGCCTAGGAGCAGTGGGTTAACTGCCTTGTTCAGGGGCAGTTAACTGCCTTGCTCTGTGTGTGTGTGTGTGTGTGTGTGTGTGTGTGTGTGTGTGTGTGTGTAGGCTACATGTATTATTTGCATGCTTGTGTGTGTGTGTGTGTGTAGGCTACATGTATTATTTGCATTATTTGCATGTGTGTGTGTGTGTGTGTGTGTGTGTGTGTGTGTAGGCTACATGTATTATTCGTGTGTGTGTGTGTGTGTGTGTGTGTGTGTGTGTGTGTGTGTGTGTCTATCAACAGTGGTCAGTTGGGCACCGGGAAGTAGCCTGGCGGTTGTGGGTTGGATACATTGAATGTATATATGACTGAACAAAGTCATCAATCATGTGACACCACTCATGTTTTTGAATGTCATATTGGTCCATATAAATTGGATGCAACCTGGATACAGACGGTCTGTGAATCGGCGTATGCGAATGCGATTAGATTATCTCCATGAGGAAGAGGTGAAGCAAGAGGGGTGACTGGTACGAAAGTCTGTCTTCTCCAGCAGGTGGTGGTTTTTTTTGTCCGATTTGGTCAACAAAAATGTGTATGGCTCATTTTGCTACGTGTGGCTTATTTGGTCGAATAGAAGTTTCGTAATGCTTCAGTTGTTACGAGAGTATTGATATAACTAGGACACGTGACATCCCAACTTCGAGAAAAAAAAACTTTATGTCGGAGTCGTGTCTGCTGTTCACATGCCCTCTCTTTGGCTAGAACGATCCCACCTGATCTAGCCTCCTCTTGACTGCCTTCCATTTTTGAACACGTTTATTTTCATTGTTAGAGATGGCCACTTGAGTATCTGGTCAATATCATGGATCATCTGTGATTGCCTTGAAAACATTGGTCCGGTCCGACGTCTCGGAAGTTAGTCACCCGTTCCTATTATACCTCAGCGGACATAACATACGCAGTTTGAGCTACTCCAGGAAGTGCCGTAGCAGGCTAGCTCAGTGCTGCCCCCCTCTCATTAAGTAACTCAAGTTGAAGAACGATCGGGGTACTGCAGGCTGCCATTAGCAACTAAATTATCCTCATAACTTGTTCTGTGTGCGATTTGAAGTAAAAATAAAAATATGTCAGTTTAAGATCTGTTTTTTTCCCCAACGGCTACATCTCAATCCACCCCATCCGCTTGTGGAAAGTGTCCAGAGCAACAGTGCTGTTAATCAGACCAGGAGACATCCCAAAAAATGTGTCTTCTCACGAAAACGTCTGTAGCGTACGAACGGTTTGGCCTAGAAAGACAAATATAACCACTCTATGGAAAGATCAAACTCTCAAACACGTTGTGCTCCACGACCCCCCACAAGACCCGTGTGACTCGTCTGAAGTCGGTACCACCGATGTGCCAACTTCTGTTCATAGCGTCCGAACCGCTTGGGCTACAAATTAATCTGAAAGGGGAGACTCTCACGACGGTGTTCTCTGTTGTGCTCCACAACCTCCGACCAGCACGTGTCACAGGGCTCGTATGAAAAGGATTCCAAGTATGGAGGTAGTTTTGTGCCAAAAGAAAAAAAAAGTGTTGAATATGTGTCCAAAAAATACTTCTTATATCACCTAGATATAGGACAGACACTTTCAAACCTTATTGTGGATATTTTATTTATTTCGACTGTCTGTTTTGCCATTTATGAGAGTGTTATTCAGTGTGTTTCTATGGGCTAAAGTACAGTGCCTTGCGAAAGTATTCGGCCCCCTTGAACTTTGCGACCTTTTGCCACATTTCAGGCTTCAAACATAAAGATATAAAACTGTATTTTTTTGTGAAGAATCAACAATAAGCGGGACACAATCATGAAGTGGAACGACATTTATTGGATATTTCAAACTTTTTTAACAAATCAAAAACGGAAAAATTGGGCGTGCAAAATTATTCAGCCCCCTTAAGTTAATACTTTGTAGCGCCACCTTTTGCTGCGATTACAGCTGTAAGTCGCTTGGGGTATGTCTCTATCAGTTTTGCACATCGAGAGACTGAAATTTTTTCCCATTCCTCCTTGCAAAACAGCTCGAGCTCAGTGAGGTTGGATGGAGAGCATTTGTGAACAGCAGTTTTCAGTTCTTTCCACAGATTCTCGATTGGATTCAGGTCTGGACTTTGACTTGGCCATTCTAACACCTGGATATGTTTATTTTTGAACCATTCCATTGTAGATTTTGCTTTATGTTTTGGATCATTGTCTTGTTGGAAGACAAATCTCCGTCCCAGTCTCAGGTCTTTTGCAGACTCCATCAGGTTTTCTTCCAGAATGGTCCTGTATTTGGCTCCATCCATCTCCCCATCAATTTTAACCATCTTCCCTGTCCCTGCTGAAGAAAAGCAGGCCCAAACCATGATGCTGCCACCACCATGTTTGACAGTGGGGATGGTGTGTTCAGGGTGATCAGCTGTGTTGCTTTCACGCCAAACATAACGTTTTGCATTGTTGCCAAAAAGTTCAATTTTGGTTTCATCTGACCAGAGCACCTTCTTCCACATGTTTGGTGTGTCTCCCAGGTGGCTTGTGGCAAACTTTAAACGACACTTTTTATGGATATCTTTAAGAAATGGCTTTCTTCTTGCCACTCTTCCATAAAGGCCAGATTTGTGCAATATACGACTGATTGTTGTCCTATGGACAGAGTCTCCCACCTCAGCTGTAGATCTCTGCAGTTCATCCAGAGTGATCATGGGCCTCTTGGCTGCATCTCTGATCAGTCTTCTCCTTGTATGAGCTGAAAGTTTAGAGGGACGGCCAGGTCTTGGTAGATTTGCAGTGGTCTGATACTCCTTCCATTTCAATATTATCGCTTGCACAGTGCTCCTTGGGATGTTTAAAGCTTGGGAAATCTTTTTGTATCCAAATCCGGCTTTAAACTTCTTCACAACAGTATCTCGGACCTGCCTGGTGTGTTCCTTGTTCTTCATGATGCTCTCTGCACTTTTAACGGACCTCTGAGACTATCACAGTGCAGGTGCATTTATACGGAGACTTGATTACACACAGGTGGATAGTATTTATCATCATTAGTCATTTAGGTCAAAATTGGATCATTCAGAGATCCTCACTGAACTTCTGGAGAGAGTTTGCTCCACTGAAAGTAAAGGGGCTGAATAATTTTGCATGCCCAATTTTTCAGTTTTTGATTTGTTAAAAAAGTTTGAAATATCCAATAAATGTCGTTCCACTTCATGATTGTGTCCCACTTGTTGTTGATTCTTAACAAAAAAATACAGTTTTATATCTTTATGTTTGAAGCCTGAAATGTGGCAAAAGGTCGCAAAGTTCAAGGGGGCCAAATACTTTCGCAAGGCACTGTAGTAACTGCCAATTTCAATATTTTATCAAATAATGTATTTATATAGTTCTGGATACCTACAGGGGTCCTGTAAATGATCCATGGTATGACCGTCATTAAACAATTCTATATGTTAGCTTAGTAGAAGCCCCCCTCCCCAATGCCTGCATAACTGTGGTCAGCCTTGAACTTCCGTGGCTTCAATGAGATGGGGCAGAAGTTCTCCCCTGGTTGGAAACAGGTGGAGCATTCTGGGAAAGACAGGACAGCTGCTGTGTCCAACACCCTATCGTCACAGCCCCACATACCCAGCATGCTTTGGGGTTTAAGACTCCCCAGAGCAGCCCTCCCATGGCCGCCTGTTGGAATGTGGCGGTTTGGAGTCACCATGGTAATCCAAGAAAGCCTTGCAACCACATAAATCTGTTTTTTAAGACTAAAGGGTGGGACCGGAGATAAACGGGACAGCTGAATATATCCGTTTACTTTGATCCCTCTCTTTCACACCGCCACTGTTTGAGAACAACGGCGAGGGCTGCCAGCAAATTACCCGTTCCCCATATTACACACACACACACACACACACACACACACACACACACACACAAAACACACACACACACACACACACACAAAAAGAAGATAGAGACTGACTGATGGAATATGCTTTATATCGATTGTTGGATAAAAGCTGAACTTCAAAAGGGATGGGTAAATACATTATTACACACAGATATACAGCACCTTATCACCTTATCCCAGACTACTAAACACAGATATATAGTACCTTATCACCTTATCCCAGACTACTAAACACAGATATATAGTACCTTATAACCTTATCCCAGACTACTAAACACAGATATATAGTACCTTATCACCTTATCCCCGACTACTAAACCTCAGATATACGCCACCTTATCCCAGACTACTAAACACAGATATATAGTACCTTATCACCTTATCCCAGACTACTAAACCTCAGATATACGCCACCTTATCCCAGACTACTAAACACAGATATATAGTACCTTATCACCTTATCCCAGACTACTAAACCTCAGATATACGCCACCTTATCCCAGACTACTAAACACAGATATATAGTACCTTATCACCTTATCCCGACTACTAAACACAGATATATAGCACCTTATCACCTTATCCCAGACTACTAAACCTCAGATATACGCCACCTTATCCCAGACTACTAAACACAGATATATAGTACCTTATCACCTTATCCCAGACTACTAAGCACAGATATACGGCACCTTATCCCAGACTACTAAACTTCAGATATATAGCACCGTATCACTCCCGGACTACTAAACCTCTGATATACGGCACCTTATCACCTTATCCCAGACTACTAACCCTCAGATATATAGCAACTTATCACTCCCAGACTACTAAACCTCAGATATACAGCACCTTATCCCAGACTACTAAACACAGATATATAGTACCTTATCCCAGACTACTAAACCTCAGATATACAGCACCTTATCCCAGACTACTAAACACAGATATATAGTACCTTATCACTCACAGACTACCAAACACAGATATATAGTACCGTATCACTCACAGACTACTAAACCTCAGATATATAGTACCTTATCACTCACGGACTACTAAACACAGATATATAGTACCTTATCCCAGACTACTAAACACAGATATACAGTACCTTATCACTCACAGACTACTAAACACAGGTATATAGTACCTTATCCCAGACTACTAAACACAGATATACAGTACCTTATCACTCACAGACTACTAAACCCAGATATATAGTACCTTATCCCAGGCTACTAAACACAGATATACAGTACCTTATCACTCACAGACTACTAAACCACAGATATATAGTACCTTATCCCAGACTACTAAACCTCAGATATATAGCACCTTATCCCAGACTACTAAACCTCAGATATATAGTACCTTATCCCAGACTACTGAAACTCAGATATATAGGTCATTATCACTCACAGACTACTAAACACAGATATACGGTACCTTATCCCAGACTACTAAACCTCAGATATAAAGTACCTTATCACTCACAGACTACTAAACCTCAGATATATAGTACCTTATCCCAGACTACTAAACCTCAGATATATAGTACCTTATCACTCACAGACTACTAAACACAGATATACGGCACGTCATCCCAGACTACTAAACCTCAGATATATAGTACCTTATCACCTTATCCCAGACTACTAAACACAGATATATAGTACCTTATCACCTTATCCCAGACTACTAAACCTCAGATATACGGCACCTTATCCCAGACTACTAAACCCCAGATATACGGCACCTTATCCCAGACTACTAAACACAGATATACGGCACCTTATCCCAGACTACTAAACTTCAGATATATAGCACCGTATCACTCCCGGACTACTAAACCTCTGATATACGGCACCTTATCACCTTATCCCAGACTACTAACCCTCAGATATAAAGCAACTTATCACTCCCAGACTACTAAACCTCAGATATACAGCACCTTATCCCAGACTACTAAACACAGATATACAGCACCTTATCCCAGACTACTAAACACAGAGATACAGCACCTTATCCCAGACTACTAAACCTCAGATATACAGCACCTTATCCCAGACTACTAAACACAGATATGCAGCACCTTATCCCAGACTACTAAACACAGATATACAGCACCTTATCCCAGACTACTAAACACAGATATACAGCACCTTATCCCAGACTACTAAACACAGATATACAGCACCTTATCCCAGACTACTAAACACAGATATACAGCACCTTATCCCAGACTACTAAACACAGATATACAGCACCTTATCCCAGACTACTAAACACAGATATACAGCACCTTATCCCAGACTACTAAACCTCAGATATATAGTACCTTATCACTCCCAGACTACTAAACACAGATATATAGTACCTTATCCCAGACTACTAAACACAGATATACAGTACCTTATCACTCAAAGACTACTAAACCACAGATATATAGTACCTCATCCCAGGCTACTAAACCTCAGATATATAGCACCTTATCCCAGACTACTAAACCTCAGATATATAGTACCTTATCCCAGACTACTAAACCTCAGATATATAGCACCTTATCCCAGACTACTAAACCTCAGATATATAGTACCTTATCCCAGACTACTGAAACTCAGATATATAGGTCCTTATCACTCACAGACTACTAAACACAGATATACGGCACCTTATCCCAGACTACTAAACCTCAGATATAAAGTACCTTATCACTCACAGACTACTAAACCTCAGATATATAGTACCTTATCCCAGACTACTAAACCTCAGATATGTAGTACCTTATCACTCACAGACTACTAAACACAGATATACGGCACCTCATCCCAGACTACTAAACCTCAGATATATAGTACCTTATCACTCGCAGACTACTAAACCTCAGATATATAGTACCTTATCACTCACAGACTACTAAACCTCATATGTGGCACCTTATCACTCACAGACTACTAAACACAGATATACGGCACCTTATCCCAGACTACTAAACCTCAGATATATAGTACCTTATCACTCACAGACTACTAAACACAGATATACGGCACCTTATCCCAGACTACTAAACCTCAGATATATAGTACCTTATCACTCACAGACTACTAAACACAGATATACAGCACCTTATCACAGACTACTAAACCTCAGATATATAGTTCCTTATCCCAGACTACTGAACCTCAGATATATAGTACATTATCACTCACAGACTACTAAACACAGATATACGGCACATTATCCCAGACTACTAAACACAGATATACAGCACCTTATCCCAGACTACTAAATCTCAGATATATAGTACCTTATCACTCACAGACTACTAAACACAGATATACGGCACCTTATCCCAGACTAGTAAACCGCAGATATATAGTACCTTATCACTCACAGACTACTAAACACAGATATACAGCACCTTATCACAGACTACTAAACCTCAGATATATAGTACCTTATCACAGACTACTAAACACACATATACAGTACCTTATCACTCACAGACTACGAAACCTCAAATATATAGTACCTTATCACTCACAGACTACTAAACACAGATATACAACACCTTATCACAGACTACTAAACTCAATCCAAACACTTTTAATGTTGGCATTACATTAAGTTCTGTACCAAATCACCTCATGTCTAGACATAATATGCAAAGGCTGTTGTGATAGTATAGTACACAAGGGACTGGAGATGAGAGATATTCTAGCCTGGCAAGATCACACAGCACTTTGCTAACTTGCTGGTAGCTACACTATCTCTACTCTTTGATTCTCTTCTTCTGTTTCCTATACGGTAGGACTGGACTGGTGCCACCTGTACAAGCTTCCCCTGGAGATTTCTTTTTGTCACATCAGTTCCTACTTCAGTCCTGAAACCAGGGATAATATTGGTGGAATTTCTGAAGTTTCAATCAATCAATGCATTTATAGGCCTCATAGGATTTTTGGACAGTTTGGACTATTTTACCATTCAATCACTCAATTTGGTTAGCACCACCTGATTTGTCCACTGATCAAGGCTTTCATTTAGCCAAACAAACATGGCAGAAACCAATATCAAGGTATCCAGGATCAAGGTGACTAGGACCAAGACAGACAGGAAACAACATAGCATCCCTGTAAGGCATGTCTGTTAGCATCTGTTAGCATTGGTGGCTATCAGTAGTGGTGCATGAACACCATAGGATCCCTGTGAGGTTAGCATCTGTTAGCCTGTTAGTAACGGTGGCTATCAGTAGTGGTGCATGAACACCATAGGATCCCTGTGAGGTTAGCATCTGTTAGCCTGTTAGTAACAGTGGCTATCAGTAGTGGTGCATGAACACCATAAGATCCCTGTGAGGTTAGCATCTGTTAGCATGTTAGTAACGGTGGCTATCAGTAGTGGTGCATGAACACCATAGGATCCCTGTGAGGTTAGCATCTGTTAGCATGTTAGTAATGGTGGCTATCAGTAGTGGTGCATGAACACCATAAGATCCCTGTGAGGTTAGCATCTGTTAGCATGTTAGTAACGGTGGCTATCAGTAGTGGTGCATGAACACCATAGGATCCCTGTGAGGTTAGCATCTGTTAGCATGTTAGTAATGGTGGCTATCAGTAGTGGTGCATGAACACCATAAGATCCCTGTGACGTGTTGTCTGTTAGCGTCCGTTAGCATCGGTTAGCATCCATTAGCGTGTTAGCGATGCATGGTGGCTATTAGTAATGATGTGTCTGGTCCTAGTGTTTCAGGCTGACCCCCATCCTTTGTGGCATGTCGAGGAGGACCACCACTGGACTAATCTGTACAGCAGCCTTATCTGTCCACCACAGATGCCATGCTGGCCTTGTGTGTAAATCCCTGATCAAAAAGAGATGAAGATAGAGAGAGGGGAACAGAGAGAGCGAGAGAGAGAGAGAGACAGAGAGACAGAGAGAGAGAAACAGAGAGAGACAGATAGAGACAGACCATGTATTCACCCTGCACACCCTAATTGACAAACAAACAAACCAAAACAAAGGCAAAGTCTTCTCATGCTTTGTTGATTTCAAAAAAGCCTTCGACTCAATTTGGCATGAGGGTCTGCTATACAAATTGATGAAAAGTGGTGTTGGGGGAAAAACATACGACATTATAAAATCCATGTACACAAACAACAAGTGTGCGGTTAAAATAGGTTAAAAAAAACACTCACATTTCTTCCCACAGGGCCGTGGGGTGAGACAGGGATGCAGCTTAAGCCCCACCCTCTTCAACATATATATCAACGAATTGGCGAGGGCACTAGAACAGTCTGCAGCACCCGGCCTCACCCTACTAGAATCTGAAGACAAATGTCTACTTTTTCCTGATGATTTGGTGCTTCTGTCACCAACCAAGGAGGGCCTACAGCAGCACCTAGATTTTCTGCACGGATTCTGCCAGACCTGGGCCCTGACAGTAAATCTCAGTAAGACCAAAAATAATGGTGTTCCAAAAAAGGTCCAGTTGCAAGGACCACAAATACAATTTCCATCTAGACACCGTTGCCCTAGATCACACAAAAAACGACATGTACCTTGGCCTAAACATCAGCGCCACAGGTAACCTCCACAAAGCTGTGAACGATCTGAGAGACAAGGCAAGGGCATTCTATGTCATCAAAAGGAATAAAATTCAACATACCAATTAGGATCTGGAGAAAAATACTTGAATCAGTCATAGAACCCACCATAGAGCTCACCAACCAAGATTTCACAAAATGGGACAAACACCAAATTGAGACTCTTCATGCAGAATTCTGCAAAAATATCCTTTGTGTACAACGTAGAACCAGAAATAATGCATGCAGAGCAGAATTAGGCCGATACCCACTAATGATCAAAATCCAGAAAACAGCCGTTAAATTCTACAACCACATAAAAGGAAGCCATTCCCAAACCTTCCATAACAAAGCCGTCACCTACAGAGAGATGAACCTGGAGAAGAGTCCCCTAAGCAAGCTGGTCCTGGGGCTCTGTTCACAAACAGACCCCACAGAGCCCCAGGACAGCAACACAATTAGACCCAACCAAATCATGAGAAAACAAAAAGATAATTACTTGACACATTGGAAAGAATTAACAAAAAAACAGAGCAAACTAGAATGCTATTTGGCCCTAAACAGAGAGTACACAGTGGCAGAATACCTGACCACAGTGACCGACCCAAACATAAGGAAAGCTTTGACTATGTACAGACTCAGTGAGCATAGCCTTGCTATTGAGAAAGGCCGCCGTAGGCAGACATGGCTCTCAAGAAAAGACAGGCTATGTGCACACTGCCCACAAAATGAGGTGGAAACTGAGCTGCACTTCCTAACCTCATGCCCAATGTATGACCATATTAAAGACACATATTTCCCTCAGAATACACAGATCCACAAAGAATTCGAAAATAAACCCAATTTTGATAAACTCCCATATCTACTGGGTGAAATTCCACAGTATGCCATCACAGCAGCAAGATTTGTGACCTGTTGCCACAAGAAAAGGGCAACCAGTGAAGAACAAACACCATTGTAAATACAACCCATATTTATGCTTATTTATTTTCCCTAGTGTACTTTAACCATTTGTACATCGTTATAACACTGTATATATACATAATATGACATTGGTAATGTCTTTATTGTTTTGAAACTTCTGTATGTGTAATGTTTACTGTACATTTTTATTGTTTATTTCACTTTTGTATATTATCTACCTCACTTGCTTTGGCAATGTTAACACATGTTTCCCAGGCCAATAAAGCCCCTTGAATTGAGAGAGAGAGAGAGAGAGAGAGACAGAGACAGAGACAGAGACAGAGACAGAGAAGAGAGAGAGAAACAGAGCGAGACAGAGAGAGATAAACAGAGAGAGAGAGAGAGACAGAGAGAGAGAGAGAGACAGAGAGAGAGAGAGACAGAGAGAGAGAGACAGAGACAGAGAGAGTATGTTCTGCGACAATTACACAATACTATGTAATGAACTGAAACCTTAGTGCCTTTGTGCTTTTTTTCTATTTTCTGGGAATGAGTTTGCAGGTGAATCATGCACCTGCCTGTCGGATTATCTTCTTACCTTCCTCATTCCCATACCCCCTGAAACACACACCAGTCCACTGCAGTGAAAACCACACACACACACATGTGCGCACGTGCACAAAGACATGGCTAATCTCTCAGCACACAGCCACAGGCACCTGAACACAAGCCAGGCAGAGGATAACATCTCTCTCATCTCCTAAACCTCTTCAGACAGACGTTGGCTCTGCACTCGGGGAAAGTGGAGTTTCCTCCAACCATTTGAAAATATGAACATGATAAACAGCTCCTGGTATAAGGAGAGACTCAAAGTTATTGAGAAACTGTTACCTTCACCTTCTCTTCTAGTTTCTGAACTATCGTGGATAATGATTGTAATCTCCGCAGCTGAACCACCCCGATCAGCAACGACTGAATCAACCTTCATTTAAAATCCCTTCCGGTCTCAGATGGAGGACTGGTTCTTGTTAAGATAGAGTTTCTCTAATCTAGTGGGGCTGAATCCTAGCTGACATCTTGGATGAACTTGAAACCTACTTACACTGCTCTGGGGCTGAATATTCCACTTTCTAGCCAAAGACCATCCTCTTGAACTAATCTAAGCAGCACTCTTCTGAATTCACACACACTCAGTGAGTCTAGCCTGTCTTAGAGAGGCATCCTCACAGCTCAGGAGCATCCCATCCACCACCCACTCAGAAAATTAATGACCATGTGTTAATTAACTATGATACACCTGAACCCCGGGCTGCCAGAGCAAGGGCTTAATTAAGCTCTGGGTGACAGTCATTAAGTCCATTATTAATGCTTAAATAGCCAGGGAACCACATTTTTTTCCTGAGTCACCATTGTGTTATAACACCTCTCCATACGTTCTCCGATGTATGTACGACGATGGTTCTGTTTCAGTTGTCTGCGCCTGCTTCATTTACGTTAACAGTGCCTGACAAGCCATTTCTTCAAGCCGTACATAGACCGTGGTATTTACCATACAACCAGGCAGGTGGATGCATAGGTACATTTCTATGACTGTCACACCCTGACCTTAGTATTCTTTGTTTTCCTTGTTATTTTGGTTGGGTCAGGGTGTGACATGGGTGATGTATGTGTTTTTAGCCTTGTCTAGGGGTTTTTGTATGTTTATGGGGCTGTTTCCTTTCTAGGTAAATTGTATGTCTATGGCTGCCTAGATTGGTTCTCAATTAGAGGCAGCTGTCTATCGTTGTCTCTGATTGGGAACCATATTTAGGCAGCCATATTCTGTGGGTACTTTGTGGGTGATTATCTATGTCTATGTTAGTTGCGTGTGTCAGCACAGGGTTCTTATTATAGCGTCACGGTCGTTTATTGTTTTGGTTCGGTTTACTTCATGTTCTTTCTTCAATAACGAAGAATGCATACTAACCACGCTGCGTGGTTATTGGTCCTCACCTTCTACTCCATACGACGATCGTGACAATGACAATATTCAGATTTTTTTCTCTTCTACATTGACAAGGTTGTCTAGCCAGAAATAGCTACCGAAGTACTGTATCTGGGTATTATATATATATATATATCTCCTCGGCAGAGCTCTGCTGTATGTTGAATTAACCTCACTGTTGTGCTCTATATGTACAGGATGCGGAGGTACTGTATGCGTATTAGACCGTTTCTATAGGTGAAAAAGCTTTAAATAAGGAAACATTGTTTTGTGACAAAGTTATCGGGTTCTTTTTATCTTGAACATCACGTGTCTATGACTTGTGACCCTCCTACCTCCTGAAGCAAAGACGTTACAGTGTTACATCATTAGGATCTAAATGCTCGTCTGAGTGGTTTGGTAGCGCCACACTGACTGAGGGAACCGGTAGTCTCTTGTGGTTGGAAGTGAACAGAAGGAGACGACGGAGCTCCTGAGAGGAACTGCTCTGTGCGTAAGGAGTACCCACTACCCAGCAGCCTTTGAGAGGAATGGGATAGATCCACCCACATGCTCCCTGGCCTTTAACATCTTCTCCAGAAATAGAGACCGTAAACGTTCAGAATGGAAGAAAGAATCTGTGATGTATTCCATCCCATAAACATGTCGTTACACCCGCAATAACATCCGCTAAACACATGTATGTGACCAATAACATTTTGGACTTGATTTGATGTCCTTTGCTCTTGCAGAGATCTGAGATAATTTAACAGTTTAGCATGGTAATCGCACCACCTTGTCCTCTAATAGGCTAGGTAGACATTTCACATGTCCAATTATCTCAGATCTCTACATGTGCATAGGGTGTAGGGTTTAGGGGTTGATTTGGGAATGGGCCTGTTTTCATTTTGGATAGGACTTGACTGTATCCCCACTATGTACAGACAACCTCTCGGCCACAACTCCCGTAAAACCACGTCAGCATACTTCCAGCTTGAGTTCCTGCAGTATTCCCCTCAGCATCAGCGCATAGCCGTCTACTGAGGCAACCATCTATTAAAGGTTGACAGAACATTGTGGGAACGTCGCAACAGCGTTCCTGACCCCCTTACCTCTCTGGGTCTGTCCCCAGGTGCTGTTGTTGCAAACCAGCCTGGCTCTAAATCACCCACGGCAACGACCCTGAGGTCACAGATACTAATTACAGGTGTTATGGGACAGGTAGGTCCTTTAAAGAGAAACCTTTTGTCAACATCCACAAAGAGGCTTTGTAGTGTTAATATACAGGGGCCACCTGCCTGATATCCCTTGTGATGGGATTAACTAGTGTGTGTGTGTGTGTGTGTGTGTGTGTGTGTGTGTGAGGTGGCAGCTGCAGTCAAAACATTCGGCCAGTAATCCACTCTCCCATGACCCTCCGCCACTCTGTGACCCCCCAATGACCCCTAGTTTGACCCCACAGCCCTATCACTGGCTGATCAGGACCCATGCGGGGGAAAGTGTGCGATGGGGTCACTGCTTCTGAGCCAACGAAAGTAAGTTATGGCCAATGTTGAAAGATAGATTCATGTTCCAGAAGCGTTGACATAACGTAAATACAACCTAAAACCAACTAAGTTGATCCCTCTTTGATCCAATTGATCAAATCAAATAAAAGTTTATTTGTCACGTGCGCCGAATAAAACAGGTCTACTACTGTAGACCTTACAGTGAAATGCTTACTTACAGGCTCTAACCAATAGTGTGAAAAAAAGTGTGTGTGTGTAAGTAAAGAAATAAAACAACAGTAAAAAGACATTTGAAAATAAGAGTAGCAAGGCTACATACAAGACACCTGTTAGTCAGGCTTATTGAGGTAGTATGCACATGTAGGTATGGTTAAAGTGACTATGCATATATGATGAACATACCGAAGACAGGAAGCAAATGTCAGCCTCGTGGTCAAGTTGCACGGTGCATTGTGAGATCACAGCTGGAGTGTCTGGTGAAAAAACGTCCCGGCCGTAGCCTCTGGCTGCATGTCGACCACCTTTCAACGCCCCTCTCCCTCTCTGCAAGGCAGGAAGCTACTCATCAAAGCCAAGCACCACAGACTAAAGTCTTTGACGAGACGATGACCAGAAGAAAGTTCACGACCTTCTGTTACACCAACGTTCTGCGATGTGTATTGTAGGATCCAGAGAGCACAAACAGTCCTAAACACAGGGACATATGGGGGTCGTTCCACGTCATTGGGGGCGGCAGGTAGCCTAGCGGTTAGAGTGTAGTGGCGGCAGGTAGCCTAGTGGTTAGAGTGTAGGGGCGGCAGGTAGCCTAGTGGTTAGAGTGTAGGGGAGGCAGGTAGCCTAGTGGTTAGAGTGTAGGGGCGGCAGGTAGCCTAGTGGTTAGAGTGTAGGGGCGGCAGGTAGCCTAGTGGTTAGAGTGTAGGGGCGGCAGGTAGCCTAGTGGTTAGAGTGTAGGGGAGGCAGGTAGCCTAGTGGTTAGAGTGTAGGGGCGGCAGGTAGCCTAGTGGTTAGAGTGTAGGGGCGGCAGGTAGCCTAGTGGTTAGAGTGTAGGGGAGGCAGGTAGCCTAGTGGTTAGAGTGTAGGGGCGGCAGGTAGCCTAGTGGTTAGAGTGTAGGGGAGGCAGGTAGCCTAGTGGTTAGAGTGTAGGGGAGGCAGGTAGCCTAGTGGTTAGAGTGTAGGGGAGGCAGGTAGCCTAGTGGTTAGAGTGTAGGGAGGCGGTAGCCTAGTGGTTAGAGTGTAGGGGCGGCAGGTAGCCTAGTGGTTAGAATGTAGGGGCGGCAGGTAGCCTAGTGGTTAGAGTGTAGGGGAGGCAGGTAGCCTAGTGGTTAGAGTGTAGGGGAGGCAGGTAGCCTAGTGGTTAGAGTGTAGGGGTGGCAGGTAGCCTAGTGGTTAGAGTGTAGGGGAGGCAGGTAGCCTAGTGGTTAGAGTGTAGGGGAGGCAGGTAGCCTAGTGGTTAGAGTGTAGGGGAGGCAGGTAGCCTAGTGGTTAGAGTGTAGGGGAGGCAGGTAGCCTAGTGGTTAGAGTGTAGGGGCGGCAGGTAGTCTAGTGGTTAGAGCGTAGGGGCGGCAGGTAGCCTAGTGGTTAGAGTGTAGGGAGGCAGGTAGCCTAGTGGTTAGAGTGTAGGTGCGGCAGGTAGCCTAGTGGTTAGAGTGTAGGGGCGGCAGGTAGCCTAGTGGTTAGAGCGTAGGGAGGCAGGTAGCCTAGTGGTTAGAGTGTAGGGGTGGCAGGTAGCCTAGTGGTTAGAGTGTAGGGGAGGCAGGTAGCCTAGTGGTTAGAGTGTAGGGGAGGCAGGTAGCCTAGTGGTTAGAGTGTAGGGGCGGCAGGTAGCCTAGTGGTTAGAGCGTAGGGGTGGCAGGTAGCCTAGTGGTTAGAGCATTGGGGAGGCAGGTAGCCTAGTGGTTAGAGCGTAGGGGAGGCAGGTAGCCTAGTGGTTAGAGTGTAGGGGAGGCAGGTAGCCTAGTGGTTAGAGCGTAGGGGCGGCAGGTAGCCTAGTGTTTAGAGCGTAGGGGAGGCAGGTAGCCTAGTGGTTAGAGCGTAGGGCATGTAACCGAAAGGTTGCTGGATTGAATCCCCAAGCTGACAAGGTAAAAATCTGTCGTTCTGCCCCTGAACAAGACAGTTAACCCACTGTTCCCCGATAGGCCGTCATTGTAAGTAAGAATTTGTTCTTAAATGACTTGCCTAGTTAAATAAAAGGTTAAATAAAGACATATAAAAAACAATTCTGTGAGTTACAGAAGAACTATCCAAATACTACTACTGTTACTTCTACTACCACTAAATAAAGGTTAAATAAAAACTACGACTCAGTGCCCCACATTTTTTGCAAAAGATTCTAATAATAATAAAATAACTGTTTTGCATGTTATTTTGGCATTACTACACGTCACATATCAGTTTGCAAACAATGTAAAAAAATAAATATATATACAGTTAAAGTCAGAAGTTTACACACACCTTGGCCAAATACATTTCAACTCAGTTTTTCACAATTCCTGAGATTTAATCCTAGTAAAAATTCCCTGTCTTAGGTCAGTTAGGATCACCACTTTATTTTAAGAATGTGAAATGTCAGAATAATAGTAGAGAGAATTATTTATTTCAGCTTTTATTTCTTTCATCACATTCCCAGTGGGTCAGAAGTTTACATACAATCAAATAGTATTTGGTAGCATTGCCTGCAAATTGTTTAACTTGGGTCAAATGTTTCGGGTAGTCTTCCACAAGCTTCCCTCTGTCACACCCTGACCTTAGAGCTTTTTATGTCTCTATTTTGGTTTGGTCAGGGTGTGATTTGGGTGGGCATTCTATTTTCCTTTTTCTATGTTTTTGTATTTCTTTGTTTTGGCTGGGTATGGTTCTCAATCTGGGACAGCTGTCTATCGTTGTCTCTGATTGGGAACCATACTTAGGTAGCTTTTTCCCACATGGTATTTTGTGAGTAGTTATTTTCTGTTTTGTGTTTCTGCACCTGACAGGACGGTTTCGGTTTTCGTTCATTCTCTGTGTTATTTTTGTTATTTAGTGTTCAGTTGAAATATAAGTTTGAACACTTACCGGTGCTTTGGTCCTTCTTCAACAGACGATCGTTACACCCACAATAAGTTGGGGGGAATTTTGACCCATTCCTCCGAACAAAGTTGGTGTAAATAAGTCAGTTTTGTTGGCCTCCTTGCTCCCACACGCTTTTTCAGTTCTGCCCACAAATTTTCTATAGGATTTAGGTTAGGGCTTTGTGCTGGCCACTCCAATACCTTGACCTTGTTATCCTTAAATTATTTTGCCACAACTTTGGAAGTATGTTTGTCCATTTACAAGACCCATTTGCGACCAAGCTTTAACTTCCTAACGGATGTCTTGAGATGTTGCTTCAATATATCTACATCATTTTCCTTCCTTGCAATCTATTTTGTGAAGTGCACCAGTCCCTCCCCACAACATGATGCTGCCACCCCCATGCTTCACGGTTGGGATGGTGTTCTTCGGCTTGCAAGCCTCCCCCTTTTTCCTCCAAACATAACGATGGTCATTATGGCCAAATGGTTCTATTTTTGTTTCATCAGACCAGAGGACATTTCTCCAAAAAGTATGATCTTTGTTCCCATGCGCAGTTGCAAACCGTAGTCTGTTTTTTTCATGGCGGTTTTGGAGCAGTGGCTTCTTCCTTGCTGAGCGACCTTTCAGGTTATGTCCATGTAAGACTCATTTTACTTTGGATATAGATACTTTTGTACCCGAATCTTCACAAGTTCCTTTGCTGTTGTTCTGGGATTGATTTGCACTTTTCGCACCAAAGTACGTTCATCTCTAGGAGACAGAACTCGTCTCCTTCCTGAGTGGTATGATGGATGCGTCCCATGGTGTTTATACTTGCATACTATTGTGAACGTGCTACCTTCAGGCATTTGGAAATGAACCAGACTTGTGGATGAACCAGACTTGTGGAGGTCTACAATTTTTTTTCTGAGGTCTTGGCTGATTTCTTTTGATTTCCCCATGAGGTCAAGCAAAGAGGCACTGAGTGTGAAGGTAGGCCTTGAAAAACCTCCAATTGACTCAAATGATGTCATTTAGCCTATCAGAAGCTTCTAAAGCCATGACATCATTTTTTTGAATTTCACAAGTTGTTTAAAGGCACAGTCAACGTAGTGTATGTAAACTTCTGACCCACTGGAATTGTGATACAGTGAATTATAAGTGAAATAATCTGTAAACAATTGTTTGAATAATGACTTGTGTCATGCGCAAAGTAGATGTCCTAACCAAAACTATAGTTTGTTAACATGAAATTTGTGGAGTGGGTGAAAAACAAGTTTTAATGACTCCAACCTAACTGTATGTAAACTTCGGACTTCAACTGTATATCATTGAGTTAATAAAGCCACATAAAATCATGGTCGCTTTTTTGTTTTCCTGAGTAAGGCAGCTCCAAAATGCAGGTGTTTCAGCCTAGCTCATTGCTTTCTGTGGTGGTGGGGCAAGCCAGCAGAAAATATGGAGCATTGCACCGTGATTGGCACAGTGTTCTGTCACTCATGGGGACACTATGTCACCGCCAACTCTAAGGGTAGAGCTAGAAAATTCTAGCCCCTTGGGTGCTGCCATAGAGTTACATTGGAAGTGCCCATCCAAGAAGGCTCAAGGTCATTGGCCACAGGTAAAATTATGTCAAATCACGTTTTATCTACCACAGCTTTGATCGGACTGATCATGTCAACATCATACTTTTAGAATCTTAGTTAGCAGTCATCATCATCATGAATAAAGTCGACAATCTACTGGCAATGTTTTTTTAGTCCTTGTCATATGAAGACAAATAATTAAGAGAAATTATAGATAAAACGTATCGGTGCTCATCGGCCATTGGACATAAACATTACACAAGTTGGAAATTGCAAATTCAACAATGAGTGGTTTGGAAGGAATCAGTGGCTATTTGCAAGCATTGCAAAGCAATCACTAGCCTGCTATTCAGAGTTGTGCGTGTGTGGTCCCAATTCTCGGTTTAAGGGTCTCTTTTCCAAGTTTAAAATGAGAAACATTCAACATTGGCCATGCTGACAATGAAGCATGATTTGTACCCCGCTCAAAACAACTTAACTCAGAACTTCAAAATCTGACTTTAATGAGTTTCAGATGGCTGGGAAGCTATGGCTGGGAAGCTATGGCTGGGAAGCTAAGGCTGGGAAAAAAACGTTATGAACTTGTGAGTGGAAGTGGAGGTGAGAGTGGTGAAAAGAGCTGCCAAACGACTGTAGTCACAGATGAAGTGTCTGTAAAAAAATGGCAAACCCCAGAAAATGCTGTAACTGCTTCAGATTAGCGGGCACAGGCCACTCTGTAACTGCTTCAGATTAGCACAGGCCACTCTGTAACTGCTTCAGATTAGCAGACACAGGCCACTCTGTAACTGCTTCAGATTAGCACAGGCCACTCTGTAACTGCTTCAGATTAGCGGGCACAGGCCACTCTGTAACTGCTTCAGATTAGCACAGGCCACTCTGTAACTGCTTCAGATTAGCGGGCACAGGCCACTCTGTAACTGCTTCAGATTAGCACAGGCCACTCTGTAACTGCTTCAGATTAGCACAGGCCACTCTGTAACTGCTTCAGATTAGTGGGCACAGGCCACTCTGTAACTGCTTCAGATTAGCACAGGCCACTCTGTAACTGCTTCAGAATAGCACAGGCCACTCTGTAACTGCTTCAGATTAGCGGGCACAGGCAACTCTGTAACTGCTTCAGATTAGCACAGGCCACTCTGTAACTGCTTCAGATTAGTGGGCACAGGCCACTCTGTAACTGCTTCAGATTAGCGGGCACACCTTAACCTTGGTAGGGTCCATCTGTAGCTGTCCTTGTGCAATAATCTAACCCAAAAGAGTTAGGCTGCAGTCGGAGGAGAAGAACAAGGCACTGAAGCAGATGTTAAGGAACTTCCAACCCCGTCTTCCCTCTCCCCCCGACGCTCCCGGAGACGGTTGTCAATGCGGATCGTGAGAGAAATGAGTTGATTCTCAGGCTCCTCTCTGGACACCAACTCATCCTTGATGGTCTCAGTGAGTGAGTTCCGGAATGCTCCCTGAAGAGCCTCCTCATTCCAACTGCTCTCTGTGGCGAGGCTGTGGAACTTATACATGTCATTTCAGCAACACTCTGGGAGCCTTGACAGAGGGACAGGAGTCGTTTAGCGGCGTCCTTTCCGCAGACCGGGTGGTTGAAAACCTTCCTCATCACCTCCGTGAATCTACCATAGGAGAAGCAAATGGGTGACCGTCTCTCCCACACAGCAGTGGCCTAGGAAAGTGCTGCACCACAGAGGCAACCAATCAAAAACGAAATCGTCACTTGTTCACTAGCATAAGAGTAGGGCTGTTCCTCAAATATTAATGAACATTGTACTAAAAAGGCTCTGCAAGCTCCGAGATGACCATCGTAGCGCTCGGGAGTAGGAACAAACGGCTCCCGGGGTGGACAGGAAGGACTTGGGACAGGTTTGGAGCTTTGGGCGAAGGTTTGGCCCTGTAGGACAGACCGGTTCCGTGAAAACTCATTGATAGACTCCAGAAGGGTTTTTATGGATTGGTCATGTTGATTGAGCAGGGCGCCTTGACCGATGAGAATTTGGTAGGAAGTAGCCGAGTCTGCCGGGTTCATATCTTGGACGGATGGTACTGTTAAGTGGAGCAGCACAGGGGATCCCAAGAGCAGACTCAGACCAGGAAATAGGGATGAATGAACCCAGATATTTATTGTAACACAGGGAGAGATGAAGTGTAGATCCAGGGAAGCTCGGATGAGTTGTAGGAAACCAGATGTAGAGAGCTGAGGTTGGAGTGAGCTGGGTTGAGACAGGGTTAACAGGTCTGGAGGGGGGGTCAAAGGGAGCGAAGGTGAGTTGAATCCAGAACAGAGTAGCAGGGTGGTGAGATGTGGAACAGGAGACAGGAACCCGAGTCAGAGCGGCAAAACTGCAGTGAGAGGAGATACAGCGTCAGGCAAGGAAACAGGCACAGCAGGATACAGGATCTTATATAACAAATAGCTAGAAGCATGACTGACTGAACGGAGATTACGATCCGGCAGAGTGGAAGTGGCAGGACTGAGTATTTGTAGAGGTCTTGATATGGAACGGGTTGCAGCTGTTGAGGTTCCGCTCTGGCTCCAGCACACCTGTATCCAACCACAATATAACACACAAACAGAAAGGGAGGGGGAGAGAGTGTGTGTTCTGGAGGAGTGGCTGCAGGTCAACGGGACACTGGATGTCCACTAGGGGGTGTGGCAGGAGCAGATGTGACAATTTTGACTGCTTAGCAGGACAGAAAAGGGTTCAATTCACACACTAATCAAGAAAAAAAAACCTGGTCAGCCCTACTGCCTCTGATCTGGCGGACTCACTAAACACAAATGCTTTGTTTGTAAATTATGTCTGAGTTTTGGAGTGTGCCTTGGCTATCCGTAAATTTGAAAAACAAGAAAATGTAAATTAGTCATACTTTTACTTTTGATACTTAAGTATATTTAAAAATATATATACTTTTAGACTTTTAGTCAAGTAGTATTTTACTGGGTGACTTTCACTTTTACTTGAGTCATTTTCTATGAAGGCATCTTTACTTTTACTCAAGTATGAGAAAATCTGTACTTTTTCCACAACTGTGTAGTGGCTTTGCTGGCATGCATCGCACATTATTTGTTTGTTTGCCCCATCAAGATTCACATGCTAAAATTGCCACTGCTACTACCACCACAACTACTACTACAAGTGGTACTACTACTACAACAGATACCACCACTACTACAACAGATACCACTACTACTACAACAGATACTACTACTACTAGTGGTACTACTACTACTACTACTACAGATACCGCTACCACTAATATTACAACAGATACCACAATCCCTACTACTACAGATACCACTACCACTACTACTACTGATACCACTACCACTACTACTACCACAGATACCACTACTACTACAGATACCACTACCACTACTACTACCACGACTACTACTACTACTACCACAGATACCACTACTACTACTACTACTACTACAGATACCACTACCACTACTACTACTGATACCACTACCACTACTACTACTACCACAGATACCACTACTCTTTATCCCCTTACACTGTGTATGACAGTAGTTTTTTTTTGGAATTGTTAGTTAGATTACTTGCTCGTTATTACTGCATTGTCGGAACTAGAAGCACAAGCATTTCGCTACACTCGCATTAACATCTGCTAACCATGTGTATGTGACAAATAAAATTTGATTTGATTTGATTTGATTACTACTACAGATACCACTGGCACTACTACAGATACCACTGGCACTACTACAGATACCACTAGCACTACTACTACTACTACTACAGATACTACTACTACTACTACAGATAGCAATACCACTACGACTACTACAGATACCACTACCACTACTACTGATAAACTGAGTTACAGTTTATATAAGGAAATCAGTCCATTGAAATAAATAAATGAGACCCTAATCTATGGATTTCACATGACTGGGAATACAGATATACATCTGTTGGTCCCAGATACCTTTAAAAACAAGGTAGGGGTGTGGATCAGAGAACCAGTCAGTATCTGGTGTGACCACCATTTGCCTCGTGCAGCGCGACACATCTCTCTCACATAGAGTTGATCAGGCTGTTGATTGTGGCCTGTGGGAACTGGAACACGCTGTTGTACATGTCAATCCAGAGCATCCCAAACATGCTCAATGGGAGACATGTCTGGTGAGTTTGAAGGCCATGGAAGAACTGGGACATTTTTAGCTTCCAGGAATTGTGTACAGATCCTTGCGACGTGGGGTTGTGTATTATCATGCTGAAAGATAAGGTAATGGCGGCAGATGAATGGCACGACAATGGGCGTCAGGATCTCATCACGGTATCTCTGTGCATTCAAATGGCCATCGATAAAATGCACCACCATGCTCCACCACCACCGCACTCTGTTCACAGAGTTGACATCAGCAAACAGCTCGACCCACACAACGCCATACATGCGTCTGCCATCTGCCCGGTACAGTTGAAACCAGGATTCATCCGTGAAGACCACCCTTCTCCAGTGTGCCAGTGGCCATTGAAAGTGAGCATTTGCCAACTGAAGTCAGTTAAGACGCCAAACTGTAGTCAAATCAAGACCCTGGTGAGAACAATGAGCTCGCAGATGAGCTTCCCTGAGATGGTTTGTGACAGTTGGTGCAGAAATTCTTTGGTTGTGCAAACCCACAGTTTCATCAGCTGTCTGGGTGGCTGGTCTCAGACGGGTGGCTGGCATGGTTACACACGGTCTGTGGTTTTGAGGCAGTTTAGACATACTGACATATTCTTTAAAACGACGTTGAAGGTGGCTTAAGGTAGAGAAATTAACATTAAATTCTCTGGCAACAGCTCTGGTGGACATTCTTGCAGTCAGCATCCCTCAAAACTTGAGACATCTGTGGCATTGTGTTGTGTGACAAAACTGCACATTTTAGAGTGGCTTTTTATTGACCCCAGCACAAGGAGCACCTGTGTAATGATCATGCTGTTTAATCAGCTTCTTGATATGCCACACCTGCCTGGTGGATGGATTATCTTGGCAAAGGAGAAATGCTATCATATCCACTATCATGGATATAACCAAATTTGTGCACAAAATTTGAGAGAAATAAGCTTTTTGTGCATATGGAACATTTATGGGACCAACACTTTACATGTTGTGTTTACGTTTCAGAATAATATGAATCCTATCAATTAAAATGGCCAATTTAGATGCAATCAATTAGCTTAATATCTCAGAGATCAAATTAAATTTCAACAGAATAATGTTGCAGGAATGCTACTCTTATCTGTTTCTAACAGCAGAAACCAGTTCAGAATGGTTTCTGGGTGAGGAAATCCTATATGTTATGCTTGTTGCAGTGGAACGACCATGGACGCACTCGCAGACCATTGAGGTTTATTGTCAACGGTGATTCAAACTGGAACACCTGGTCGCTCTGTGTGGCCATTTTGCCCTCTGTGATTTCCCCTCAAGATAACCCAGTCTGCTTTCCTTGGCACAACTTATTTTCCATTGTGACTCACAAAGCTTTCACATCACTGTACATCTTGTAAAGACACACAGCTGGTTGGCTACTTTGAGAGGTTCAGGTATTTTTCTGCAAGGAAAACAAGTTACATTGTTCATTTCGAAGGGTGTCAAACTATGAAAGGATATTTTAATGTTCCTGAAGAGGAAGTAGCCGTTATAAATGTTCTATCCATAAAACATCTATCCCATGTTTCTGTTTTGTTATTTTCGCTCAAACTAGGCCAAGTTCATCAAAGTAGCAAGGAGAAACCAAATTTCATCAAAACCATGCTCAGCCAACCCAGTCCCCTGTAAGAGTCCCAGAGGCTCATTACTAGAGCCCTTCATCTGATCTGTATTCCACCCAATCCTTCAGAGCCACACATCTCCACAGAACCCCTCACTGGCCCTCACATCTTCACAGAAGCCCTCACTGGCCCTCACATCTTCACAGAACCCCTCACTGGCCCTCACATCTCTGCAACCAATCACTAGACATAACATATCCGCTTCCATGGAATGAACGGAATTAGATGAGTTGACGTCCCGTCGCTGAGATCGCAGTTGATTTGGAACCTCTCAGCGATAATGGGACCTGACGTGCATGCGTCTGTGTGTGTGTCTGCGTGCGTGTCTGTGGCTGTGTCTGTGGAAAATGGAACAGGCACAGAAGGTGTGGCTGTTTGGGAAAAGAGTTCCAGAGAATTCCTCCATTTGAAAAGAAGGGAGCTGGAAAGTAACGAGAGTCTCAGACAGATCCATTGGAGTCTCTTGAGACTGAGCTCTTCACAATGTTCACACACACAATTGTTATGACGCACGAGGAGAAGTGGGAGTGGGTCACACTGAATGAGCCAGACAGAAACTGAGGCAGACAGCCAGACAGAACCTGAGGCAGTCAGCCAGACAGAAACAGAGGCAGACAGCCAGACAGAACCTGAGGCAGTCAGCCAGACAGAAACAGAGGCAGACAGCCATACAGAAACAGAGGCAGACAGCCAGACAGAAACAGAGGCAGTCAGACAGACAGAAACAGAGGCAGACAGCCAGACAGAAACAGAAGCAGTCAGACAGACAGAAACAGAGGCAGACAGCCAGACAGAAACAAAAGCAGTCAGACAGACAGAAACAGAGGCAGACAGCCAGACAGAACCTGAGGCAGACAGCCAGACAGAAACAGAGGCAGACAGCCATACAGAAACAGAAGCAGACAGCCAGACAGAAACAGAAGCAGTCAGACAGACAGAAACAGAGGCAGACAGCCAGACAGAAACAGCTCAGCTGCACCTCAGTTCACCTTTCTTCAGAACAGGTAGAAACACAGAGTTACATATGCACATGGCCAAATCCTAACGTGACTGGTGCATTGGGAGATTTGTGCGAAAATTCAAATTCATGCACACACTGATCTCAATTCAGACTTTGGCTAACATTATATGCGTAGGTTGATGGTGAAGTCTGCATGGGCACTGATGTCCCTATGGACCCTGGTCCTAACTGATGTCCCCTATGGACCCTGGTCCCAACTGATGTCCCCTATGGACCCTGGTCAGAACTGATGTCCCCTATGGACCCTGGTCAGAACTGATGTCCCCTATGGACCCTGGTCCCAACTGATGTCCCCTATGGACCCTGGTACCAACTGATGTCCCCTATGGACCCTGGCCCCAACTGATGTCCCCTATGGACCCTGGTACCAACTGATGTCCCCTATGGACCCTGGTCCCAACTGATGTCCCCTATGGACCCTGGTCACAACTGATGTCCCCTATGGACCCTGGTCACAACTGATGTCCTTATGGACACTGGTCACAACTGATGTCCTTATGGACCCTGGTACCAACTGATGTCCCCTATGGACCCAGGTCACAACTGATGTCCTCTATGGACCCTGGTACCAACTGATGTCCCCTATGGACCCTGGTCACAACTGATGTCCCCTATGGACCCTGGTCACAACTGATGTCCCCTATGGACCCTGGTCAGAACTGATGTCCCTTATGGACCCTGGTCAGAACTGATGTCCCTTATGGACCCTGGTCCCAACTGATGTCCTTATGGACCCTGGTCCCAACTGATGTCCCCTATGGACCCTGGTACCAACTGATGTCCCCTATGGACCCTGGTCACAACTGATGTCCCCTATGGACCCTGGTCACAACTGATGTCCCCTATGGACCCTGGTCACAACTGATGTCCCCTATGGACCCTGGTCAGAACTGATGTCCCTTATGGACCCTGGTCCCAACTGATGTCCTTATGGACCCTGGTCACAACTGATGTCCCCTATGGACCCTGGTACCAACTGATGTCCCCTATGGACCCTGGTCCCAACTGATGTCCTTATGGACCCTGGTCACAACTGATGACCCCTATGGACCCTGGTCAGAACTGATGTCCCCTATGGACCCTGGTCACAACTGATGCCTTATGGACTCTGGTCACAACTGATGTCCTTATGGACCCTGGTCACAAATTATGTCCTTATGGATCCTGGTCCAAACTGATGCCTTATGGACCGTGGTCACATCTGATGTCCTTATGGACCCTGGTCAGAACTGATGTCCTTATGGACCCTAGTCACAAATTATGTCCTTATGGATCCTGGTCCAAACTGATGTCCCCTATGGACCCTGGTCACAACTGATGTCCTTATGGACCCTGGTCACAACTGATGTCCTTATGGACCCTGGTCCCAACTGATGTCCCCTATGGACCCTGGTACCAACTGATGTCCTTATGGACCCTGGTCACAACTGATGACCCCTATGGACCCTGGTCACAACTGATGACCCCTATGGACCCTGGTCCCAACTGATGCCTTATGGACCCTGGTCACAACTGATGTCCTTATGGACCCTGGTCACAACTGATGTCCTTATGGACCCTGGTCACAACTGATGTCCCCTATGGACCCTGGTCACAACTGATGTCCTTATGGACCCTGGTCACAATTGATGTCCGTTCCCAGCATACTGCATCTGATTGCATCAGTGTAGGGACATAGGGAATAGTACACTACATTGGGAATAGGGTGCCTTTGGGAAACAGCCACTGTATCAGGACATGATCATATTTCATTGGTAATAGGTCATGTTATCTCACATATCCTTCAGCCAGGGGAATCACGAGAAGACATGGATATTCAGTCCTCTGTGCCAGGTTTCAGGAACAGTCTTTAGTAATGTGATGGTGGGGGGAGAGGGGAAAATGTCTGAACAATAGTCACTGTTGGTTCAATGAAATTGTAAACTCCACTGGTGTCCTCTCTTTCACGCGTATCTCTGCGGACACAACAGAGGGTCTCTCTCTCTCTCACTCTCTCGCTCTCTCTCTCGACTGGCATTCTCATATGCCCCAGCTCCACTGCTATAACCTCATGATATGTAATTACAGCGCAGGGCCTAAGCCTGATAGATGAATGGGGTGCTATGCCACAATGCTCCCAGGAAGAAGCCTATTTTACAGAGGGAGCCATTATCAGATTAATAGACACACTTTTGTGTGTGTGTGTGTGTGTGTGTGTGTGTGTGTGTGTGTGTGTGTGTGTGTGTGTGTGTGTGTGTGTGTGTGTGTGTGCAATCTGTTCTCTCTCAGCTCTCAGATGTGCCCAGGGCCGAACATAGTGATATGGAGGCCCCTGGCAGAGGCCAGTCTTACTTTCAGTTTGTTCTCTCTCAGCTCTCAGATGTGCCCAGGGCCGGACATAGTGATATGGAGGCCCCTGGCAGAGGCCAGTCTTACTTTCAGTTTGCAGCCCGGTCCCGGGTTACCTTCAGATGAGTCCCGTCTTGTGGGCAAAAACGGAGAGCAGATCGGCTGTACCGTCTTCCGTCTAGTCCCAAGATGCTTGTGGGGGTCGTAGAGCAAAACACAGAACACCATCGTGTTGGTGAAAATCTTTCAACCCAAACTGCTCGGAAGCTACAGATGTCTCCTGCTTTGACGTCGTGTTGGCTCGGACGCTACAGATGTCTCCTGGTCTGACGTCGTGTTGGCTCGGACGCTACAGATGTCTCCTGCTTTGACGTCGTGTTGGCTCGGACGCTACAGATGTCTCCTGGTCTGACGTCGTGTTGGCTCGGACGCTACAGATGTCTCCTGGTCTGACGTTGTGTTGGCTCGGACGCTACAGATGTCTCCTGCTTTGACGTTGTGTTGGCTCGGACGCTACAGATGTCTCCTGGTCTGACGTCGTGTTGGCTCGGACGTTACAGATGTCTCCTGGTCTGGCGTCGTGTTGGCTCGGACGCTACAGATGTCTCCTGGTCTGACGTTGTGTTGGCTCGGACGCTAGAAATGTCTCCTTGTCTGACGAACACCGTTATTGCTCAGGTGTAGTTGCGGAAGGTGGTGATTTAAAAAAAACACCAGATATCTCTAGTTTAAACAGAAGGATTTTGATCGGGATACGAGCAGAGCATGGGGCGGCCTCAAGCAAAATACATTTTTTATTAGAATTTTTTTATGCCCAGCTCACGAGTTCCCTTGATGATGTGAGGCCTGAGGCAATTGCCTCTTCTGCCCGAATGGTAAGTTCGCCAGTAGACATGCCAGGTTACATTGTATTGTCTGGGTGGGTATAGGGCCTCTGGCTGGATACAATGGAAGCAGGGATGGAGGAAGAGGATAGAGGGAGTAAAGAAGGGAGGGGTCAGATCTGTGATTGGAGGAAGAGGATAGAGGGAGTAAAGAAGGGAGGGGTCAGATCTGTGATTGGAGGAAGAGGATAGAAGGAGTAAAGAAGGGAGGGGTCAGATCTGTGATTGGAGGAAGAGGATAGAAGGAGTAAAGAAGGGAGGGGTCAGATCTGTGACTGGAGGAAGAGGATGAGAGAAGGGGTTCTAAGTATTGGATCCAGTTCAGAGTGAGTGTGGTTAGTTACACTGCTATACAGAGGCCAGCAAATATGGTGTCTGTGGCTTGTTTAGGGTTTTTGCTTCCTAATGTTTCAAATAGTTAAATAATGATATTGAGTTCATTTGTTAGTCGGAGCAGTTTTACTGAACCCAGTCATGGATTTGGTCGGGATCGGAGTTCTCTTTTTTCCCAGAATACTCGTGCTGTGTCTTCTCTTCATCCCCTCGGCCAATCAGGACCAATTACCCATAAGCAGTGAACCCACAAACATTCTAACATTAATGTGATTTTGTAACTTTCTCAACTGGGCCTTGGTAATGGGGGAATACATCAGATTTCAATCTGGCAGAGACTCATTGGAAGGAGGGGGGAACAATCCAGAAAACGGCACACTGTCAAACTTTTGTCTGTTTGCTTTCTTAATGCTGTAAGCGGAGGGCTTTTTACGAGCTCACAATGAAGGGCGAAATGATTCCCTCGCCTGTTGTATCTGTAGTAGACTATGACTAAACAGAGAGACAGACTATTATGCCTTTACAGTCAGACCACAGCCAACAGCAGACCTACAGCAGGCCTACAGCAGACCAACAGCAGACCAACAGCAGACCAACAGCAGACCAACAGCAGACCAACAGCAGGCCTACAGCAGACCAACAGCAGACCAACAGCAGGCCAACAGCAGACCAACAGCAGGTCTACAGCAGGCCAACAGCAGACCAACAGCAGGCCAACAGCAGACCAACAGCAGGCCAACAGCAGACCAACAGCAGACCAACAGCAGACCAACATCAGACCAACAGCAGGCCTACAGCAGACCAACGGCAGGCCTACAGCAGACCTACAGCAGGCCAACAGCAGACCAACAGCAGGCCAACAGCAGGCCAACAGCAGACCAACAGCAGGCCTACAGCAGACCTACAGCAGGCCTACAGCAGGCCAACAGCAGGCCAACAGCAGACCAACAGCAGACCTACAGCAGGCCAACAGCAGACCTACAGCAGGCCAACAGCAGACCAACAGCAGGCCTACAGCAGACCTATAGTAGACCTACAGCGCGACCTACAGAAGACCTACAGCAGGCCTACAGCAGACCAACAGCAGGCCTACAGCAGACCTACAGCAGACCTACAGCAGACCAACAGCAGACCTATAGTAGACCTACAGCAGACCTACAGCAGACCTACAGCAGACCAACAGCAGACCTACAGCAGGCCTACAGCAGACCTATAGCAGACCTACAGCAGACCTACATCAGACCTACAGCAGGCCTACAGCAGACCTATAGAAGACCTACATCAGACCTACAGCAGACCTACAGCAGGCCAACAGCAGGCCTACAGCAGACCAACAGCAGACCTACAGCAGGCCTACAGCAGACCAATAGCAGACCTATAGTATTCTGACCAGACCTGGGTTCAAGAGTGTGTGCTTGAACTTGTTTGAGCTTGTACTTTTGTTACTAGTCCATTGGGTCCATCGTGCCAGACAAGCTCAATCGCACACACCTAAAGGTTTTGAAAGATCTCAAAGACTACTTGAACCCAGGTTTGATTATACACTTTTTACTAAGTCAATATGTACTTGTTGTGAATGTTTTGGCGTCAAACTGGTGGCAGTTGTGAAAGAAGTCAATAGTTGGATGAGTTGCAGAGGAAATTCAAAATAATGCCATTGTTGATAAGATGCTTTTTTCATTAATTAGAACAAATTCTCTTCAACCATATGGTCTATCTAATACAAACTCATGGACAATTTAGACAAAGATTTCAAATAGTTATACTATGTATGAATATTTTTTTGTTTTGTTATTCAAGTATAAATGACCAAAGTTATAATAGTTGCCATAGATCTTTGGTAAATTACCGGTAGCTTTGCAACCCTACTGATACCTACTATAGGAAAACGTACAGAGAGACTACACTGGGATCAGTTCCAGTCAACAGACAGGATTCCTAGAGAGAAGATTCATAGCCCTTATGTTTAGAGAGTGACAGGAGGGGTCTGCTGATACCCCCCAAAAAAAAAAAAAAAAAAAAAAAAAAACATGTCCACCGCTTTATCACATTACACAGATCCACTACAAGGAAACAGATTATTCATGTAGCACATGAATGGTATGTGGAGAGGCCTGGCTGATGACAGCTGATGTTCCTCATTACAATTATCGCTGAAGAGAAGGGGAATTACAGGGCTTTCAGAGCTGCCTGGTTGATATACAGTCTGGAAAAGAGCGAATGCCTCTCCTCTGTTACACGATACGTTTTTAAAAGGTCCACTCGGCCAGAGGGAGAAATGCAGAGTGGGGTTGGCTCCTGCAGGCTGGGATTCGACTTGAGGTATTTCAGAAGGAGAGCAAAACCGAGAGGGACGGAAATAGCGGTGTGAAGAGCATCTATGTGTGCGCGAGAGAGAGAGAGAGAGAGAGAGAGAGAAAGAGAGAAAGAGAGAGAGAGAGAGAGAGAGAGAGAGAGAGAGAAACAGAGAGAGAGAGAGAGAGAGAGAGAGATCCAGCTGGTCCTGGGGCTGAGTTCACAAACCTGTTCTACTAACAAACTGAAGACTCAGGACCAGAACATCCAATCAATCAGAATAATACAAATTACAACATAGTAAAAACAAAACTACATTGCTTTTTGGGAAACACAAGTACAAACACAAAGCATAATGCAGTGCTATCTGGCCCTAAATTGGCAGTACACCGTGGCTAACTATTTGACCATGGTTACTGATCAAAACCTTAGAAAAATCTTGACAAAGTACAGGTTCAGTGGGCACAGCCTTGCCACTGAAAACCTGGCTCCCTGTAGAGGAAAGGTTGTGCAACCACTGCACAACAGCAGAACCTGAGACAGAGCTGCATTCCCTGACAAAATGTCAAAAATATAAAACAATTAGAGAGTGTAATTTCCCCAAATTTGAAACCCTTATTCAAGGTTTCAAAGACCTCTCTGATGAGGATAGGCTACCCGTCCTGTTGGGGGAGGACGCAGAGAGCTGTGGGTTGGCAGCGCACTACATTGCTGCCTGCCATAAGATGAGGGACTGACAGGGTGTCTGACAGACCAAATAACCTGCACATATCCTCTATGCTTATTGTTATTGTTCAATGTATGGTTATTTTGATCCTTGGTTATTGTTGTTACTGTTGTACCGTTATAGCAATAACGCAAATTAAATTGAGAGAGAGAGAGAGGCAGAAAGAAAGAGAGAGACTCAGAAAGAGAGAGAGAGAGATGCAGAGAGAGATGCAAGGAGAGATGCAGAGAGCAAGAGAGGCAGAAAGAGAGAGAGAGATGCAGGGAGCGAGAGAGGGAAAGTGACTCATACTATGTAGCATTGTCTGACATGGGAGACAAGCCCAGAGGCATTAGCTCGCCTTGCAGTATACTCATTACGGTTTCCCTAAAATACATCTGAGAAGGATATCAGTTTTCTGCAGTGCCACAGGTGCTACATAGAAAGTGGTTGAAGTGCTCAGTGGAGACGCCAACGCTGCCATTGGAGCAAACTCAGAAGTGCTCAGTGGAGACGCCAACGTTGCCATTGGAGCAAACTGAGAAGTGCTCAGTGGAGACGCCAATGCTGCCATTGGAGCAAACTGAGAAGTGCTCAGTGGAGACGCCAATGCTGCCATTGGAGCAAACTGAGAAGTGCTCAGTGGAGACGCCAATGCTGCCATTGGAGCAAACTGAGAAGTGCTCAGTGGAGACGCCAATGCTGCCATTGGAGCAAACTGAGAAGTGCTCAGTGGAGACGCCAACGCTGCCATTGGAGCAAACTGAGAAGTGCTCAGTGGAGACGCCAACGCTGCCATTGGAGCAAACTGAGAAGACGCTTTGCATGAGGATAGAAATAGATGATAGACATTAGCCAAGCAGACACTATGGGATCCAATTACCGTGGGCTCACAAGTGGTCTATGAAACATCTACGAGTGGAGAGAGGACATGAGCAGGTCTGAACAAGAATCCCAAGAATCTATATTATATGACTCATAAGTCTAGCATAAATAGCAAACACATACTAACTCATACACAGACACGAGGCCAACACAATGACATGTATACACAAACACACACATACACTCAATCACACACATACACACAATGACACACACAAACACAGCTGCTGCCTCCCATCCCGTGTGTGTGTGTACACAGTGTTGAGTCCTGGGGTCCCTGGCCCGTGTGTGTGTGTACGCAGTGTTGAGTCCTGGGGTCACTGGCCCGTGTGTGTGTGTACGCAGTGTTGAGTCATGGGGTCCCTGGCCCGTGTGTGTGTACACAGGGGTGAGTCATGGGGTCCCTGGCCCGTGTGTGTGTGTACGCAGTGTTGAGTCATGGGGTCCCTGGCCCGTGTGTGACGACAGCTGCTGACCGGTGTAAGAGCCGTAGTGCCACGGTTCAGTTTTGTGGATTAGCACGCCGGCGTGAATACTGAGACGACATCACAGCCAATCACATATTCATGGGAAATTCAATTTCTTCAACCACCGGGCCGGGATGATTTGGCTCGACAAAGGGGTCTATCTCACCCAGAAAAATTGTCTCAAATTGAAAAGCCAGACGAGGGAAGTGTTTAGAAAGGAGAGAGGGACTGAAACAGTCAACAGGAGTATTTCTAATATAGTACAGTATGGCTGTTGTATTCCTCCCCGTTGTGAGAGCAAGCTCATTTTGACTGTCTATTCTTGTAGACGCTGACGACAGTCGAGTGTAGTGCAGCAATCACCTTGCAATCACCTTGCTCGTAAAACCGTCTGGGCAGGCAGGTAGCCGAGTCGTTAAGAGCGTTGGACCGGTAACAGAAAGGTTGTTGGTTTGAATCCCTTGAGCCCTTGAGCAAGGCACTTAATTGATTGTCCTGATGATAATGAATAAGGCCCTGAGAGACCCATGTTGTGTAGATGCTGAAACACTAATAGGATCCAATCAACATTTCACACTGACACAAGATAATCTGATTTTATTTCCTCCCAGTGGTGCTGCCACTTTACATGGTGATGAAGGTTTTCTTTCCAGGGGTTACCGGAAACAGAGCATTCTGGGAGTTCAGACGAGGGTCTTCCTGCTCCCCGAGGCGAAGCTCAGCCCCTAGTATACCACAGTTTGGGTTTTGATGACAGGTATAAAATGAGACCGGAGGGGGAGGGGGGAGAGAGAGAGAGAGAGAGAGAGAGAGAGAGAGAAGAGATTTCCCCGGTGTGGCCAACACAGAACACCACGACACCCCCAGTGTGGTCAACGCAGAACACCACGACACCCCCAGTGTGGCCAACACAGAACACCACGACACTCCCCAGTGTGGTCAACGCAGAACACCACGACACCCCCCAGTGTGGCCAACACAGAACACCACGACACCCCCCGGTCTGGCCAACGCAGAACACCAAAACACCACCGGCAAAACACATCTACACAAAAAGTCACACCCCTGCATTCAAACACACAAACATTTGATATCATATCAAACCATAATTTAAAATTACACACTAACTTATTCAACAACACACTGTGGACCAGAGCAGCGAAGTGTGTGTGTGTGTGTGTGTGTGTGTGTGTGTGTGTGTGTGTGTGTGTGTGTGTGTGTGTGTGTGTGTGTGTGTGTGGACGTAGGACAGAGGCCTTGGACGTAGGACAGAGGACAGAGGCCTTGGACGTAGGACAGAGGACAGAGGCCTTGGACGTAGGACAGAGGCCTAGGACGTAGGACAGAGGACAGAGGCCTTGGACGTAGGACAGAGGCCTTGGACGTAGGACAGAGGCCTAGGATGTAGGACAGAGTCCTAGGATGTAGGACAGAGGCCTTGGACGTAGGACAGAGTCCTTGGATGTAGGACAGAGGCCTAGGACGTAGGACAGAGTCCTTGGACGTAGGACAGAGGCCTTGGACGTAGGACAGAGGCCTTGGACGTAGGACAGAGGCCTGGGATGTAGGACAGAGGCATTGGATGTAGGACAGAGGCCTAGGACGTAGGACAGAGGCCTTGGAAGTAGGACAGAGGCCTTAGACGTAGGACAGAGGCCTAGGACGTAGGACAGAGTCCTTGGACGTAGGACAGAGGCCTTGGACGTAGGACAGAGGACAGAGGCCTTGGATGTAGGACAGAGGACAGAGGCCTTGGACGTAGGACAGAGGCCTAGGACGTAGGACAGAGGCCTAGGACGTAGGACAGAGGCCTTGGACGTAGGACAGAGGCCTAGGATGTAGGACAGAGGCCTAGGATGTAGGACAGAGGCCTTTTACGTAGGACAGAGGCCTTTTACGTAGGACAGAGGACAGAGGCCTTGGACGTAGGACAGAGGACAGAGGCCTTGGACGTAGGACAGAGGCCTTGGACGTAGGACAGAGGCCTTGGACGTAGGACAGAGGCCTTGGACGTAGGACAGAGGCCTAGGACGTAGGACAGAGGCCTAGGACGTAGGACAGAGGCCTAGGACGTAGGACAGAGGCCTTGGACGTAGGACAGAGGCCTTGGAAGTAGGACAGAGGACAGAGGCCTTGGACGTAGGACAGAGGCCTTGGACGTAGGACAGAGGTCTTGGACGTAGGACAGAGGCCTTGGACGTAGGACAGAGGCCTAGGACGTAGGACAGAGGCCTAGGACGTAGGACAGAGGCCTTGGACGTGGGACAGAGTCCTTGAATGTAGGATAGAGGCCTTGGACGTAGGACAGAGGCCTAGGACGTAGGACAGAGTCCTTGGACATAGGACAGAGGCCTTGGATGTAGGACAGAGGCCTTGGATGCAGGACAGAGGCCTGGGATGTAGGACAGAGGCCTTGGACGTAGGACAGAGGCCTAGGACGTAGGACAGAGGCCTTGGACGTAAGACAGAGGCCTTTTACGTAGGACAGAGGCCTTTTACGTAGGACAGAGGCCTAGGACGTAGGACAGAGGCCTTGGACGTAGGAAAGAGGCCTTGGACATAGGACAGAGTAGGACAGAGGCCTTGGACGTAGGACAGAGGCCTTGGACGTAGGAAAGAGGCCTTGGACGTAGGACAGAGGCCTAGGATGTAGGACAGAGGCCTAGGACGTAGGACAGAGGCCTAGGACGTAGGACAGAGGCCTTGGACGTAGGACAGAGGCCTTGGACGTAGGACAGAGACCTTGGATGTAGGACAGAGGCCTAGGACGTAGGAACAGAGACCTAGGACGTAGGACAGAGGCCTAGGACGTAGGACAGAGGCCTTGGACGTAGGACAGAGGCCTAGGACGTAGGACAGAGGCCTAGGACGTAGGACAGAGGCCTAGGATGTAAGATAAGCTTCCACCGGATCCATCACAGGCAGCTTTTGCTTCCTTGACACCATTGAACAAGTATTTTGTCGGTTGTGTGTCGGTGTGAGAACGTCGTGCGGGAAAAGAGAAATGATCATGTGAAAAGAGGATTAAACAAAAGGAGAAGCCGCAGGGCAGCTTGAATCCCCTCCTCCAGGCCCTCTTCTGCTTTGGTGCTCAACGCTAGTGTTGTTCACCTCAGCCCCAGCACGCTGAGACAATCAGTTGGGTTTTCCCTTCTCAGCTAACGCACGCCGGACACCGGATTTGCATACAAACAGCCTGTCCAAATACACACAAGGAGAAGGCAGAGCGAGATGAACAGGGAGAGGAGGAGGGGGGGGGGGGGTAGATTGTGTGTGTGTGTGTCCGTGTCCCTGTTTGTGTGTTTTTGCTAGACTCTCCCTGATGCTGACGGCTTTGGATTGAACCCAGAATGTGATTAGCTGAGTGATGCACTGCCTCTCTGTTTACCCCAGCGTTATTCTGAGGAGACACCCACTCCTTTCGCTCCCTTCCTGCGCTCCCATCCCGCGCTCCCGTCCTGCGCTCCCTCGGAAAAACAAAGACCCAACTGCAATAAATAACAGCACAGCTGAGGCTCTGGGATCAAATCACTCTCCTTCTCATTCCTGGGCGGTGGCAGACGGGACACTTTGGTGGAATTACTTTTGCTAAAGTTACCTGGGAAACAGATAAGACCATAAACCATAAGACCATAAACAACCAGGACAGGACGGAGGGATATTCAGAGATTTAGAGAGTGTTTTTAGAACAAGCTACTGACTGTCATATACTGTGGTGATTATGGACAGGCTGAAAACGTGCTAAAGGTAGATATGGGCTATTTTGACCTCATGACTGCTAAGCCAGAAAGGCCAATGCTCACTGACTTCTGGGTGATTTGTGATGTTTTATTTGTGCTTACCATGACTGTGATTTTGTATTGTAATGAATGCATATACACTACCGGTCAAACGTTTTAGAACGCCTCCTCATTCAAGGGTTTTTCTTTATTTTTTACTATTTTCTACATTGTAGAATAACAGTGAAGACATCAAAACTATGAAATAACACATATGGAATCATGTAGTAACCAAAAATGTGTTAAACAAATCAAAATATATTTTAGATTTGAGATTCTTCAAAGTAGCCACTCTTTGCCTTGATGACAGCTTTGCACACTCTTGGCATTCTCTCAACTAGCTTCATGAGGTAGTCACCTGGAATGCATTTCAATTAACAGGTGTGCCTTTTAAAAGTTAATTTGTGGAATATCTTTCCTTCTTAATACATTTGAGCCAATCAGTTGTGTTTTGACAAGGTAGGGGGGTTATGCAGCAGATAGCCCTATTTGGTAAAAGATCAAGTCCATATTATGGCAAGAACAGCTCAAATAAACAAAGAGAAATGACAGTCCATCATTACTTTAAGACATGAAGGTCAGTCAAAACATAACATTTTAAGAACTTTTAAAGGTTCTTCAAGTGCAGTTACAAAAACCATCAAGCACTGTGATGAAACTGGCTCTCATGAGGACCGCCACAGGAAAGGAAGACTCAGAGTTACCTCTGCTGTAGAGGATAAGTTCAGTAGAGTTAACTGTCTCTCATGAGGACCGCCACAGGAAAGGAAGACTCAGAGTTACCTCTGCTGCAGAGGATAAGTTCAGTAGAGTTAACTGGCTCTCATGAGGACTGCCACAGGAAAGGAAGACCCAGAGTTACCTCTGCTGCAGAGGATAAGTTCAGTAGAGTTAACTGGCTCTCATGAGGACCGCCACAGGAAAGGAAGACCCAGAGTTACCTCTGCTGCAGAGGATAAGTTCAGTAGAGTTAACTGGCTCTCATGAGGACCGCCACAGGAAAGGAAGACCCAGAGTTACCTCTGCTGCAGAGGATAAGTTCAGTAGAGTTAACTGGCTCTCATGAGGACCGCCACAGGAAAGGAAGACCCAGAGTTACCTCTGCTGCAGAGGATAAGTTCAGTAGAGTTAACTGGCTCTCATGAGGACCGCCACAGGAAAGGAAGACCCAGAGTTACCTCTGCTGCAGAGGATAAGTTCAGTAGAGTTAACAGCACCTCGGATTGCAGCCCAAATAAAGCTTCACAGACTTCAAGTAACAGACACATCTCAACATCAGCTGTTCAGAGGAGACTGCGTGAATCAGGCCTTCATGGTTGAATTGCTGCAAAGAAACCACTACTAAAGGACACCAATAAGAATAAGAGACTTGCTTGGGCCAAGAAACATGAGCAATGGACATTAGACCGGTGGAAATATGTCATTTCAGGTTCCAACCGCCGTGTCTTTGTGAGATGCGGTGTGGGTGAACGGATGATCTCTGCATGTGTATTTCCCACCGTAAAGCATGGAGGAGGAGGTGTTATGGTGTGTGGGTTCTTGCTGGTGACACTGTCAGTGATTTATTTAGAATTCAAGGCACACTTAACCAGCATGGCTACCACAGCATTCTGCAGCGATATGCCATCCCATCTGGTTTGGGTTTAGTGGGACTATCATTTGTTTTTCAACAGCACAATGACCCAACACACCTCCAGGCTGTGTAAGGGCTATTTTACCAAGAAGGAGAGTGATGGAGTGCTGCATCAGATGACTTGGCCTCCACAATCCCCTGACCTCAACCAAATTGAGATGGTTTGGGATGAGACGGACCACGGGGGGAAGGAAAAGCAGCCAACAAGTGCTCAGCATATGTGGGAACTCCTTCAAGACTGCTGGAAAAGCATTCCAGGTGAAGCTGGTTGAGAGAATGACAAGATAGTGCAAAGCTGTCATCAAGGCAAAGGGTGGCTACTACTTTGAAGAATATATTTTGATTTTGATTTGTTTAACACTGTCTTGGTTACTACATGATTCCATATGTGTTATTTCATAGTTTTGATGTCTTCACTATTATTCTACAATGTAGAAAATAGTCAAACTAAAGAAAATGAGTAGGTGTTCTAAAACTTTGGACCGGTAGTGTGTATATATATATAGTGGTAATGTTTATTTTATATTGTGTTATAAAGGGCACATTTGTAAAAGAGACTTAGGTCTCAATATGTCTTCCCTGTCAAAATAAAGTTTAAATAAAATAAACTATCATACATGATGCATTTGGGAATCTATAGGTTCTGCTAATGTATAGTTCAGGATATCATTTAACATTTCAATGTATGCTGTACATTGAAAAACCTATTATGGCACATCCAATGGTAGGCTACCTGATGTTTCTCAGCGACAGTAATTTGGTCATAACTATCACCACGCTATGTGTTTCCTTGGATGCTGTGCAGAACGTCTAAATTTACCAACAGCCAATGTTTTGATAATCCAACGCTCAAAACAATAATTCAATTTGTCGGCGCTCTCCACTTTTCTCTGTGCATCCCACAACATGTCTCCTAATCGTTCAGGCTACAGTTAGCGGAAAGCAGCGAAAGCCATATAATAACTATCACTAAAGAATATGGTGGCATTGCCGTGTTGTGAGATGATATCATTGGCCGTGTCTTTTTCATGTAAAAGAGGGATCTGTTTTTGACAAGCTCGTTTGTCGCACCGCCCAAGTAACATGAACATGAAAAGAGCCCACCACGTTTTCTTCTCTCCCTCCTCTCTTTCTCTTTTCTTTTTCTCCTCTCTTTCTCTTTTTTTCCCTCTTACTTCTCTCTCTTCCGTCTTTCTCTCTCCATTTCTCCTCTCCTCTTTCTTTCTATTCTCTTGCTCTCTCTCTCTCTTCTTTCTCTTTTTTCCCTCTCCTCTCTTTCTCTCTCCTCTCCTCTCTTTCTCTCTCTCTCGTTCTCTCCTCTCTTTCTCCCTCTTCTATCTTTCTCTCTCTCTTTCTCCTCTCTCTCCTCCTCTCTTCTATCTTTCTCCTCTCTCTCTCCTCTTTCTCCCCTCATTCTCTCTTTCTCCTCTCTATCTTTTTTTCCACTTCTTCTTCATCTTCCTCCAGCCTCCCCCTCCTCTGGGACATGGGGCGTGCTAATTGATATCAAGGTGAGTCACAAACAGTTCACCATTTCCTGAGGAAGTTATTCCTGGCAAGTGTCCGTCCGTCAACTCATACAAATTCCCACCTGGGTGTGTGAGTGCTGGTTTGGCACGGCAGCAGGGCACGTACATCACCACAAGAGAACTTGGGTGGCAGAACCGCGTTTCAACCATGTTTCTGGGGTTGAGTTACGTCTGGACTCCTGTTATTAGTTTGACTGCTGCCAACTGACACAGAACCCATCTAGGGCCAGGGCACAGTATTTGGAAAACCCAGCCTGTTCCACCAATAGAGACAAGTCCAATGAAAAAGGAAGGAGACGATGGGTCTGACAGTAGACATGTTGTCAGTATAATAAACAAAGCAACAAGATAGGCCAGACAGTAGACATGTTGTCAGTATAATAAACAAAGCAACAAGAAGATAGGCCAGACAGTAGACATGTTGTCAGTATAATAAACAAAGCAACAAGATAGGCCAGACAGTAGACATGTTGTCAGTATAATAAACAAAGCAACAAGAAGATAGGCCAGACAGTAGACATGTTGTCAGTATAATAAACAAAGCAACAAGAAGATAGGCCAGACAGTAGACATGTTGTCAGTATAATAAACAAAGCAACAAGAAGATAGGCCAGACAGTAGACATGTTGTCAGTATAATAAACAAAGCAACAAGAAGATAGGCCAGACAGTAGACATGTTGTCAGTATAATAAACAAAGCAACAAGATAGGCCAGACAGTAGACATGTTGTCAGTATAATAAACAAAGCAACAAGAAGATAGGCCAGACAGTAGACATGTTGTCAGTATAATAAACAAAGCAAGATAGGCCTGAATCAAAGATGAACCTGTCAACAATGACAAAGGATTTGGTCAAATGCAGGAGTGAAAAATAGTGTGAGAAACGATGCAGTAACTCCTGTTGAGACAGACAGGTGCAGTACAGTGTCTCACACCTGGTGCGACAGACAGGTATAGTATAAAGTGCCTGGCCAGAATCCAATCTTCAATCCGTGAGGATGTTAGTGAGGAGCAGATGAGAGGGAGGGATCCCTGCTGAGCCACTACGGGATCTATCTCACCGTGTCGCTACATAACCCCTCCCTCCTATTAGATTGATCTCTACTGTACCAGACCAGCAGCAGGGCATCAACACACACACACACACACACACACACACCAAATCCAGAGACCTTTCAATGGTTGAAAGAGTGTAGGTCTCTCGGTGTCAGTTTGAAGAACAGCAGGAGGTACCAGCCCATTCTGATGCTATTCACGAGCATCTCACATCCACTGGATGACCCCTACAGAATTCCAGCCTTGTTGTCACGGCAACCCTGGGAACTTTTACTTTCCCCACACTCCGACACAACACTGAGGAAGAAGAAAAGGGACGCCGCACAAAACAACTTCGATAGGAAACATTTTAAAAAGTCCCCATCTCCAGGAAGAAACTAACCACATATAAAACGCAAGAAACTCACAGTAAAGAACGTCAATCAAAGAAGAAAGGAAGAATGGAGGAGGAGGTGGAAGTGAAAAATAGAAGACGCAAAATGGAACTGTCCATTGTGCCAAGGCCTGCCAGGTGGGTTGTTTTCCCCGTTGCCGGGAGACCACCCCCCCATCCCAAACACACACATTCTTAGAATTGGTTATTTCATTCTGAATAGTTTCCAGCTCCCCAAGATAGGGATGTGTTCATGTGAGCCCGCAAAATAAAGAGAGAAAGGGAAAGGACGGGAGAGAGTGAGAGAGGAGAGTGAGAGAGGAGAGAGAGTGCAAGAAAGAGAGAGAGAGAGAGATAATGCCTCGAGTCAGAGAGAGAGGGAGAGAGGATGGAAGGGAGCTTCAGGGCCTCTATGACAAAAACGGGCAAGGGCAAAGGTCAAGCGCATCATAAAGGACCCCACACACAATCTTGCCCAATGTGTTGAGCTGCTGCCCTCCGGAGGGATATAGGGTCCCACTGTTCAGCAGAATAGGAGCTGGGCAAGATTCATTCCAACAGCCATCGGGCTGCTAAACAGTGGGACATAGGACAGACGCAGGCCCAACGTAACCTGTACTAACTGTCCCGTTTTCCATATCGTATATATTGTGTTGTGTGTATTTGTATGGACTATAAAGTTGTGTATATTGTATCGGAACGACAGAAGGCAAGAACAAATGAAGAGAGAAGGCAGGAGAAAAGAGAAACCAGGAAAGAGGAGAATTTCACCACCTCCTCGGGAGCAACAGAATCTGGATAACAACTTCATCACCCTGCTGCTGCCAGCCCCATCAGAACAATCTGGAAGAAAAACATCTAAACACTGTGCTTTACCACCCAGGGAACCCCAGGCATCACTTAGTCCCTAGTTAGCTCTCATCTCTAATGCTAGTGTAGCATCCTGCCTAACCTAGTCTGCCTGGTTCACCATGGGGTTGACAGGAAAGCCTCACTACAGTACAGAGGGCATGTGTGTCATGTATAGATGGTTTGTGCCAAATAGTGCACCAAGCCAAATAGTGCACCTAGCCAAATAGTGCACCTAGCCAAATAGTGCACCTAGCCAAATAGTGCATCAAGCCAAAAATAGTGCACCTAGCCAAATAGTGCACCTAGCCAAATAGTGCACCTAGCCAAATAGTGCACCTAGCCAAATAGTGCACCTAGCCAAATAGTGCACCTAGCCAAATAGTGCACCTAGCCAAATAGTGCACCTAGCCAAATAGTGCACCTAGCCAAATAGGCACCTAGCCAAATAGTGCACCTAGCCAAATAGTGCACCTAGCCAAATAGTGCACCTAGCCAAATAGTGCACCTAGCCAAATAGTGCACCTAGCCAAATAGGCACCTAGCCAAATAGTCACCTAGCCAAATAGTCACCTAGCCAAATAGCGTATCAATCCACAGTAGCGAAGATAGATGAGACAATAACTTTGCATGAGACTCTCTAAGGTGTATCATTCAGATCAACAGCAGTAAGTAGCCACTAGTTAATACATACATTAGGTCTAGAGCTGAAGGACTGTATGTTTTAATTCAAACAGCCATTGCCTTGTCCTTGCTCTGTCATAGTTACTATGAGATAATCAGTGAGAGAATCATTGGGAGAGAACTCATGGTTTGAAGACACACAAGCTCTAATGACCTCATCGAATGAAAAATACTCATGAAGGGAGTGAGTGAGTGAGTGAGTGAGTGAGTGAGTGAGTGAGTGAGTGAGTGAGTGAGTGAGTGAGTGAGTGAGTGAGTGAGTGAGGGAGGGAGTGAGGGGGGGAGGGAGGGAGGGAGCGCTCTTGGCAGCAGACATCTTTGGGGGCAGAAGCAGTCATTTTGAACTCCCTGGCAAAGACCTTGACTCCATGTCTCCTGGGAGAACCAGCCCCGCCGCGCACGCGGGTCGAGAGCTTCAAGTTCCTTGGTGTCCACATCCTCAACAAACTATCATGGTCCAAACCCACCAAGACAGTCGTGAAGAGGGCACGACAAAGCCTATTCCCCCTCAGGAGACTGAAAACATTTGGCATGGGTCCCCAGATCCTGAAAATGTTCTACCACTGCGCAACTGGTTGCATCACGGCCTGGTATGGCAACTGCTCAGCATCCGACCGCAAGGCGCTACAGAGGGTAGTGCGTACGGCCCAGTACATCACTGGGGCCAAGCTTCCTGCCATCCAGGACCTATATACTAGGCGGTGTCAGAGGAAGGCCCAAAAAACTGTCAAAGACTCCAGCCACCCCAGTCATAGACTGTTCTCTCTGCTACCGCACGGCAAGAGTAACAGCTTCTAACCCCAAGCCATAAGACTGCTGAACAGTTCATCAAATGGCCACACGGACTATTTGCATTGACCCCATTTTTTACGCTGCTGCTACTCTCTGTTTATTATCTATGCATAGTCACTCTACGCCTACCTACATGTACATATGACCTCAATTACCTCGACTAACCCGTACCTCCGCACATTGACTCAGTACCGGTACCCCCTGTCTATAGCCTTGTCATTGTTTTTTTGTTTTTTTACTATTTTCGTTTGACTTTATTTAGCAAATATTTTCATTCTCTGCATTGTTGGTTAAGGGCTTGTAAGTAAACAGTTCACGGTAACGTCTACGCCTGTTGTATTTGGTGCATGTGACAAATAAAATGTGATTTGATTTAACACACTAGATCAACCCTAAACTTTCAGACCCAGCATTTGACATAGAGTCTGGGTGGAGAAAGGGGCCTCTTAGCACCACTCAAAGAGCATGGATAGAGAGAGATGACGTAAATGATTCGGAGGACTCCGGTGTGAAAACAATTTCCAACTGAAGACTAGGGGAACCAAATTAACTATCTGTTTAGCATGTGAATTGCAAACAAATGCCCTTTGCATTCAGTCAGTGCCTCAGAAATCAACCAGAAAGTGGTGGTAAGGGGGAGAAAAAACATGTTATGTATTCAAATAGCAAGCAAGCATATTATTACAAAACATTATGATGTTTTCCCACCCTGTCCCTACATTCCAAATGGCTACAGGGTCGTGGACACAGACACCAGATACCATTAAAAGAGATAGAGGATGGTGCAGGTTTATGGTGATGGTTTATGGTGATGGTTGATGGTGATGGTTGATAGTGATGGTTGATAGTGATGGTTGATGGTGCTGATTGATGGTGATGGTTGATGCTATGGTGATGGTTGATGGTGATGGTTGATGGTGATGGTTGATGGTTGATGGTTGATGGTTATGGTTGATGTTGATGTTGATGGTTGATGGTAATGGTTGATGGTGATTGTTGATGGTGATGGTTGATGGTGATGGTTGATGGTTGATGGTTGATGGTTATGGTTGATGTTGATGGTTGATGGTAATGGTTGATGGTGATTGTTGATGTTGATGGTTGATGGTGATGGTTGATGGTGATGGGATGGTGATGTTTGATGGTTGATGGTGATGGTTGATGATGATGGTTGATGGTGATGGTTGATGGTGATGGTTGATGGTTGATGGTTGATGGTTGATGATGATGGTTGATGGTGATGGTTGATGGTGATGGTTGATGGTTGATGGTGATGGTTGATGATGATGGTTGATGGTGATGGTTGATGGTGATGGTTGATGGTGATTGTTGATGGTGATGGTTGATGGTGATGGTTGATGGTGATTGTTGATGGTGATTGTTGATGATGATGGTTTATGGTGATTGTTGATGATGATGGTTTATGGTGATTGTGATGGTTGATGGTGATGGTTGATGGGATGGTTGATGGTGATGGTTGATGTTGATGGTTGATGGTGATGGTTGATGTTGATGGTTTATGGTGATTGTTGATGATGATGGTTTATGGTGATTGTGATGGTTGATGGTTGATGGGATGGTTGATGGTGATGGTTGATGTTGATGGTGATGGTTGATGTTGATGGTTTATGGTGATGGTTGATGGTGATGGTTGATGGGAATGGTTGATGGTGATGGTTGATGTTGATGGTTTATGGTGATGGTTGATGGTGATGGTTGATGGTGATGGTTGATTGTGATGGTTGATGGTGATGGTTGATGGTGATGGTTGATGGTGGTGGTTGATGGTAGGTTTGATGGTTGATGGTGATGGTTGATGTTGATGGTTGATGGTGATGGGAATAGCTGAGGGTGATGGTTGATGGTGATGTTGATGGTTGATAATGATGTTGATGGTGATGGGAATGGTTGAGGGTGATGGTTGATGGTGATGTTGATGGTTGATAGTTGATGGTTGATGTTTGATGATGATGTTGATGGTTGATGGTGATGTTGATGGTTGATAGTGATGGCTGATGGTGATGGTTTAGTTTATGAGATTGTTGATATTGATAGTGGAAGGTTGATGCAGGATGGTTTAGTTGATGGTAATGTGATGGTTGATGTTGATGGTTGATGACAGAGAGAGCACAACTTCTCAGCACCATGGAGCTAGTCAACAACTCCCAGAAGAATGGAGAGTGACAGAGAGAGAGAGAGAGGGAGACAGAGACAGAGAGACAGAGACAGAGAGACAGAGAGAGAGAGAGAGAGGGAGAGAGCGAGACAGAGAGAGAGAGAGAGAGAGAGAGAGAGAGAGAGAGAGGGGGGGAGAGGGAGAGAGAGACAGAGAGACAGAGAGAGGGGGAGAGGGAGACAGAGACAGAGAGAGAGAAAGAGAGAGAGAGAGAGAGAGAGAGAGAGAGAGAGAGAGAGCACAGGGAAGCACAAAGAAGGCTCTTTCAACAGTGGAAGCTTTCTACTCGGAATGCTGTTAACAAGTTATGGATGGGCTTGGTGGCCGACCGTTCCCAGAATGTCTTCCGGGAACTGACATCAGGGGTCCTGGAATGAATTACCGTTCATGGGGACATTTAAGGGAATGTCTCTCAGGCCTTGGTCAGACCGCTTGCGGTCAAAACACGACCACGCCCTCATCTGGTGACCCCACATGTCAACTCGTTGACCAGTGTCTGACCACTGTCTTGTTAACATAATGTGTGTGTGTGTGCGCACATCTGTAAATGTTTGTAGAAAATGTCTACATGTCATTATAGTAATGTGTATAAATCTTCAGTACACTGGCAATGTGATTGGTTATTAGTACCATGTCTGAGTGTCTAATAACAATGTGAATGGTTATTAGTACCATGTCTGGGTGTCTAATAACAATGTGAATGGTTATTAGTACCATGTCTGGGTGTCTAATAACAATGTGAATGGTTATTAGTACCATGTCTGGGTGTCTAATAACAATGTGAATGGTTATTAGTACCATGTCTGGGTGTCTAATAACAATGTGAATGGTTATTAGTACCATGTCTGGGTGTCTAATAACAATGTGAATGGTTATTAGTACCATGTCTGGGTGTCTAATAACAATGTGAATGGTTATTAGTACCATGTCTGGATGTCTAATAACAATGTGAATGGTTATTAGTACCATGTCTGGGTGTCTAATAACAATGTGAATGGTTATTAGTACCATGTCTGGATGTCTAATAACAATGTGAATGGTTATTAGTACCATGTCTGGGTGTCTAATAACAATGTGAATGGTTATTAGTACCATGTCTGGATGTCTAATAACAATGTGAATGGTTATTAGTACCATGTCTGGGTGTCTAATAACAATGTGAATGGTTATTAGTACCATGTCTGGATGTCTAATAACAATGTGAATGGTTATTAGTACCATGTCTGGATGTCTAATAACAATGTGAATGGTTATTAGTACCATGTCTGGGTGTCTAATAACAATGTGAATGGTTATTAGTACCATGTCTGGGTGTCTAATAACAATGTGAATGGTTATTAGTACCATGTCTGGGTGTCTAATAACAATGTGAATGGTTATTAGTACCATGGTAAATCAAAATGAAATGTTTAACATATTAAGTTCTGCTTTTCTGATGTATTAAATACTTATGTCATGCAATAAAATGCAAATTAATTACTTAAAAATCATACAATGTGATTTTCTGGATTTTTGTTTTAGACTCTGTCTCTCACAGTTGAAGTGTACCTATGATAAAAAATTACAGACCTCTACATGCTTTGTAAGTAGGTGAACCTGCAAAATCGGCAGTGTATCAAATACTTGTTCTCCCCACTGTATATATATATATAATACAATATTGGATACCTTATCACTGCTGTCATTGTTACGTACCGTCTAACAAGTTGTAACGTCTACTCTATTTATATACATTTAGCGTAATGGTAGTCTGATTTTATGCAGTTTTAAGAAAAAATACCTAAAAATTAAAAATAAAAGAAATAAAGTAACAAATAATTAAAGAGCAGCAGTAAAATAACAATAGCACGGCTGCAATAATGGAGCTGTGAGTCGGGAAGCAGGTGAAACGTCTAATAAAACCACAGAACCAGGAACGAGACAATTCCATGTGGCTTCACACCGGCACACAACAATAACACCAACTGGTGACTGAACATAAGAGAGCGACATATAAAGGGAGGAAACGATGAAGGTAATGAAGTCCAGGTGTGAATCATAGGTGCGCGTAATGAGTGCCAAGGGTGAATCATAATGATTAACAGGTGCGCGTAATGAGTGCCAGGTGTGAATCATAATAATTAACAGGTGCACGTAATGAGTGCCAGGTGTGAATCATAATAATTAACAGGTGCGCGTAATGAGTGCCAGGTGTGAATCATAATGATTAACAGGTGCCCGTAATGAGTGCCAGGTGTGAATCATAATGATTAACAGGTGCGCGTAATGAGTGCCAGGTGTGAATCATAATAATTAACAGGTGTGCGTAATGAGTGCCAGGTATGAATCATAATAATTAACATGTGCGCGTAATGAGTGCCAGGTGTGAATCATAATGATTAACAGGTGCGCGTAATGAGTGCCGGGTGTACGTAATGATGAAACGCAGGTCCGGTGGTTAGTATTCCGGCGACGTCGTACACCGGAGGGGAGGAGCAGGAGAAGACATGACAGGGGTCTAGATGTCTACCAATAAATGTGCAACATTAGGGGTTAAAGGTCAACTGCTTGTTTACACATGATTAAAAGTTAAAAGTCAAATAGTGTAATACCATTGCTTCTGACCAGATATACCACAGACATGATGCATCTTGGGTCCTTGGTATATATATTTATTGACAATCGTCTATATCCTTTGTCTGGGCACAGCCACCTCTGAAGGCCCTGTAAACTGGGGGGAGGGGCAGAGATTCTTAAATTTTCATGCCTATCAATCTGTGCTGGAATCGTAAATGTCTGACCTAGTGAAATTAAATGGCAGCATTTGTCTTCTTTTATTAGGTTGTGCAATATAGGGGGAGACCTCAATACTTCGACCTTACCAAAGTAAGGCAATGCCAAGTTAATTGAGGATAACTCAAATATGGCGTCCCAGGCTGTCAGTGTTTGGCTGACTGACAGATGATTCACACTTGTCTCAGTATTGAATTAGTCTGTCTGTAAGAAGTTCTTCATGAATAGAAAATGGGCCCTTATAATACAAAAACAGATATATTTTTTTTTGCGATTTCATTCCAATTCTATGCCAAGTCAAAATGTTATTTCAACATTATAGGTTGAGCATTGGCATAGTATGTGTTACTGTCTGTGGCTGCTATATAGACAGTATGTAACCTGGTAGAGCTAGTCATCTAGTTCATGACATGTTAGATAGAGAGCAGTCTGGATGATGTTTCTCATATGAAAGAGGATGCAGGCAGGCCAGTAGCAGTGGGAAATGTTTCCTTCCAACTGTACGTGTTCTGTCGTGACAATAGCACCATATTCAACTGATGTCCTTGATAGACACTGCACGGTCCCGGACAGCTGACAATATTCTACCCAATCACAAAGCCCTCTCTCTATCTATTTTTCCCCCTCTCTCTTGCTGTTTACATTGCGCTGCTAATTACAATTAATTACATGTCAATTAAACTAGGTCATAAACCTCGAATTATGTGCAATTAATTATTTGGACAAATGCCATAAATACGCTTTAAACTGAAACATTCAAGGTGGATATTAATACATATTATTTAAACACTTTAGTATCATCATATGACAATGTCAACACCAACCAAGTGGCACTGAGTGGGACAGAAAAAACAGCTTGCCTCCACTGTGCGCACCTCTAAACAGACTGACATCATCATGACCAGCTAAACTAAAGATAGGTGGGTTGGTTGGATGCACTTCTCCGCAACCAGCCATGCCCTCTCTCATCAGTCCGGGCTTGACACACAATAATAAATGTAGCTGTTGTAAACACACATATTTTTGTTAGATGCACACTTGAAGACATATTGATGCGCTTCAGAGTAGCCAAACAACAAAACAGGATTCAATAGCATGAGCAATGAATGCCAGGAAGGAAAAATAATTGACGCGTAGCTATTACCTGGACAATAACTTATGTCAATTGGGATGGGCTGTTATGGTGACTGGCGGGTTGTGTAGGCTACAAGCGGGGAACCCACTACATCACAACGGAGTGTAACCGGGACGGGACGGGTACTTACGCTGCTGTTCTCCCCCGTCCAGTGAACCATCGCCTGGTTGTGAGTGGCATCCCCTTTGAGCACGAACGAGCTGCTGAGCAGGGACACTTTCTCTTGGGATAGAGCTCTCCTGAAGCGCCGGGATTCCATGTCCATATCATTATCACCCAAGTCCTGTTCGAACATTCCGTCTCTCCTGTCTATGCCTATACCGCCACCGCTGTCAAGCATACGATGCGCGTCGCTCCGGCTGTCACATCGCACGGGTCCCATCAGTGACATCCAAGCCGAGGCGATAAACACAGCCCGGCACAGGTGCGCTGAAACTGTTCCTTTCGGACGCAGAGGTACCATGTTTCGCGCCATTATAGCGCTCATATCGTGGATACTGACAGAGAGACTGCGATTCGAGTGGAAGATAGATAGTACTACTGTAAGCGGAGAGAGAGTGAGGGAGGCTCGGAGGGATGGAGTGGAACTGGAGCGAGGCCATACAATGGAAACAACGTGGTCGTGTCTGTGTCAACTGGAAGACGCGCGGTGCACATAGCATGTGCGCCATCTGGTGACGCATACCCTACATTGCTGTTTCTGAAAGCCTTAATCGTTGAAGACTTAACCCCTTCCCACGAACTGATTTCTAAACTTTTTATTTCACCTTTATTTAACCAGGTAGGCTAGTTGAGAACAAGTTCTCATTTACAACTGCGACCTGGCCAAGATAAAGGAAAGCAGTGCGACACAAACAACAACACTGTTACACATGAAATAAACAACAGTCAATAACATAATAGAAAAAAAATAAAGTCTATATACAGTGTGCGCAAATGGCGTGAGGAGGTAAGGCAATAAATAGGCCATAATAGCGAAGTAATTACAATTTAGCAAATTAATACTGGAGTGATAGATGTGCAGATGATGATTTGCAAGTAGAGATACTGGTGTGCAAAAGAGCAGAAAAGTAATTTAAAACAACATGGGGATGAGGTAGGTAGATTGGATGGGCTATTTACAGATGGGCTATGTACAGCTGCAGCGATCAGTTAGCTCTTCAGATAGCGGATGTTTAAAGTTAGTGAGGGAAATATAAGTCTCCAGCTTCAGTGATTTTTGCAATTCGTTCCAGTCATTGGCAGCAGAGAACTGGAAGGAAAGGCGGCCAAACGAGGTGTTGGCTTTGGGGATGACCAGTGAGATATACCTGCTGGAGCACGTGCTACGGGTGGGTGTTATCGTGACCAGTGAGATGAGATAAGGCGGAGCTTTACCTAGCATAGACTTATAGATGACCAGGAGCCAGTGGGTCTAGCGACGAATATGTAGCGAGGGCCAGCCGACTAGAGCATGCAGGTCGCAGTGGTGGGTGGTATAAGGGGCTTTGGTGACAAAACGGATGACACTGTGATAGACCGCATCCAATTTGCTGAGTAGAGTGTTGGAGGCTAATTTGTAAATGACATCGCCAAAGTCAAGGATCGGTAGGATAGTCAGTTTTACGAGGGTATGTTTGGCGGTGTGAGTGAAGGAGGCTTTGTTGCGAAATAGGAAGCCGATTCTAGATTTTATTTTGGAGATGTTTAATATGAGTCTGGAAGGAGAGTTTACAGTCTAGCCAGACACCTAGGTATGTGTAGTTGTCCACATATTCTAATTCAGAACCGTCCAGAGTAGTGATACTAGTCGAGCGGGCGGGTGCGGGCAGCGAACGGTTGAAAAGCATGCATTTAGTTTTACTAGCATTGAAAAGCAGTTGGAGGCCATGGAAGTGTAACCGATGTGAAACGGCTAGCTAGTTAGCGGTGGTGCGCGCTAATAGCGTTTCAATCAGTGACGTCACTCGCTCTGAGACCTGAAGTAGTTGTTCCCCTTGCTCTGCAAGGGCCGTGGCTTTTGTGGCGCGATGGGTAACAATGCTTCGTGGGTGTTGATGTGTGCAGAGGGTCCCTAGTTCGAGCCCAGTTAGGGGCGAGGAGAGGGAAGGAAGCCATACTGTTAGAGAAAGAGTGTAGTATGGCAGGTTTGGAGGTTTGTTAATACAGGATAGAACATCCTGTCGGAGATGTTGCTGACAGTGGCATTTTTTCCCAAGACTCCATTTGATGTCAGCTGTGTAGTAGGCCTATGTACGCCTTTTTAAGGACCACACACTGCTGTCAGGTCATATTTGCTCTGATCCAATAGGGTTATCCAAATGGGTGCAACATTTCAGAACCTCCAGATAGAAATTGCAATTGTGTGTAGAACATGACTCTCCCTGCGATGTAGAATAGCCCATACCGACTCTCTACATGATATTTCTATCTGCAATGTTCCTGAACGATGCACCTGACCCCCAAAAGAGAGGAAGAGGCGAAGCGAAATGTTTCACTCTCACCAATAATCTGTCCAAAATAAATCCAATGTGTTTCTATGAGTTTAGCTTGTCACCTGGCTTCCCGCCTTTGGGACAATGACTTCTACTGTTATGGTGGAGACATGAGCATCTCGTCATTATATACAGATCTCCACCCTCACTGATTAAGCCCCCAGTGTTGACTGTGGACAGCTGTCCAAGAGGTCAAAGTTCAGGGTTTAATTCCACTCTACTTGCCATCCTTCCACATAGATCTAATTAGACCCTTGGTTTTAACCAGGCCAGGAATCTCCACTGTTGTTACTTGATGTCCTATTTTATTTCCTTCAACATTTTGATCATTTATCAGATGCTTTTATCCAGAGCGACTTACTAGAGCAATTAGGGTTAAGTTCTTTGCTCAAGGGCACATCAACAGATTTTTCACCTAGTCGGCTCTGGGATTTTGAACCAGCGACTTTTCAGTTACTGGCCCGACGCTCTTAACCGCTAGGCTACCTGCCACTCAACAAATCCACATTTAATTAATTGCTTCTATCAGTATCTCTTGAGTGTTTTAATTTCTTACCATCAGACAAGCGACCAGTAGTGAATCACATATCTCTGTGGTTGACAAATTTTGCCCCTCAGTCTGTGACACTAATGACATTGGCTGTCAATCACTGAGTTACTCAATATGTAGGTTAGACCGTCCAATCACAAACCCACCCATAACAACACTGTAGAGTCCCTGTACATGTAGACAGGAAAACAAACTGTTAGGTGTAATAGGAGTCTCTGGGCCCTAGTCGAAAGAACTGCATTATGTAGGGAATTGGGTGCCATTTCGGGACGCAATCTCTGAGTCTCAGCGTAGGTTAACTATCTGTGTGGAAAAAGTCATCTCTGTAAAATATGGTTCACTGCCAGGCAGCCCTGGTCCTCCATTTTGTCTGTTGGCTAGTTTGTTTTTGTTGGTTTACAATAAATGGTGAACCACAGGCTGTTTACTGTTCATGGATTTGTTGTTTCACTTGTCCAGAGAATGAGGAGGAGCTGCAGTTTGAATATTTGATGGAGTAGGACCTACAGGAGGAGAGGAGAGGAGAGGAGAGGAGAGGAGAGGAGAGGAGAGGAGAGGAGAGGGTTCTTTGCTCCCTGAAGTCCTCCTATTCATTCTCTGTATTATTGGGGTCTCTTTTTCACCTGCATCTCTTCCTGCCTAGTCCTTTACCTCCACATCTACCCCCTCTCCTCCTTTACCTCCACATCTACCCCCTCTGCCCCCTCTAGTCCTTTACCTCCACATCTACCCCTCCCCCTCCCCCTCACTCTAGTCCTTTACCTCCACATCTACCCCCTCTCCCCCCCTCTAGTCCTTTACCTTCACATCTACCCCCTCTCCTCCTTTACCTCCACATTTCCCCCTCTCCCCCTCTAGTCCTTTACCTCCACATCTACCCCTCTCCCCCTCCCCCTCACTCCAGTCCTTTACCTCCACATCTACACCCTAGTCCTTTACCTCCCCTCTCCCCACTCTCCCCTAGTCCTTTACCCTCTCCCCCTCTCCCTTAGTCCTTTACCTCCCCCTCCTCTAGTCCTTTACCTCCCCCTCTCCCCCTCTCCCCTCTCTCCCCTAGTCCTTTACCTCCCCCTCTCCCCTAATCCTTTACTTACCCCTAGTCCTTTACCTCCCCCTCTCCCCCAGTCCTTTACCTCCCCTTCTCCCCAGTCCTTTACCCCCCTCTCCCAGTCCTTTACCTCCCCCTCTCCTCCAGTCCTTTACCTCCCCCTCTCCTCCAGTCCTTTACCTCCCCCTTCTCCCCTAGTCCTTTACCTCTCCCCCTCTAGTCCTTTACCTCCCCCTCTCCCTCTAGTCCTTTACCTCCCTCCTCTCCCTCTAGTCCTTTACCTCCCCCTCTCCCCCTCTCCCCTAGTCCTTTACCTCTCCCCCAGTCCTTTACCCCCTCCCCCAGTCCTTTACCCCCTCCCCCAGTCCTTTACCTCTCCCCCTCTAGTCCTTTACCTCTCCCCCTCTAGTCCTTTACCTCCCCCTCCCCTCTAGTCCTTTACCTCCCCTCTCCCTCTAGTCCTTTACCTCCCCCTCTCCCTCTAGTCCTTTACCTCCCCTCTCCCTAGTCCTTTACCTCCCCTCTCACTCTAGTCCTTTACCTCCCCTCTCACTCTAGTCCTTTACCTCCCCCTCTCACTCTAGTCCTTTACCTCCCTCTCTCCCCCTCTCCCCTAGTCCTTTACCTCCCCCTCTCCCCCTCTCCCCTAGTCCTTTACCTCCCCCTCTCCCCCTCCCCCTAGTCCTTTACCTCCCCTCTCCCTCTAGTCCTTTACCTCCCCCTCTCCCTCTAGTCCTTTACCTCCCCCTCTCCCCTAGTCCTTTACCTCCCCCTCTCCCCTAGTCCTTTACCTCCCCCTTTCCCCCTCTCCCATAGTCCTTTAACTCCCCTCTCCCTCTAGTCCTTTACCTCCCCCTCTCCCTCTAGTCCTTTACCTCCCCCTCTCCCTCTAGTCCTTTACCTCCCCTCTCCCCTAGTCCTTTACCTCCCCCTCTCCCCCTCTCCCCTAGTCCTTTATCTCCCCCTCTCCCCCTCTCCCCATAGTCCTTTACCTCCCCCTCTCCCCCTCCCCCATAGTCCTTTACCTCCCCTCTCCCCTAGTCCTTTACCTCCCCTCTCCCCTAGTCCTTTACCTCCCCCTCTCCCTCTAGTCCTTTACCTCCTCTCCCCTAGTCCTTTACCTCCCCTCTCCCCTAGTCCTTTACCTCCCCTCTCCCCTAGTCCTTTACCTCCCCCTCTCCCCTAGTCCTTTACCTCCCCTCTCCCCTAGTCCTTTACCTCCCCTCTCCCCTAGTCCTTTACCTCCCCCTCTCCCCCTCTCCCCTAGTCCTTTACCTCTCCCCCTCTAGTCCTTTACCTCCCCCTCTCCCTCTAGTCCTTTACCTCCCCCTCCCTCTAGTCCTTTACCTCCCCCTCTCCCTCTAGTCCTTTACCTCCCCCTCTCCCCCTCCCCCTAGTCCTTTACCTCCCCCTCTCCCCCTCTCCCATAGTCCTTTACCTCCCCCTCTCCCCCTCTCCCCTAGTCCTTTACCTCCCCTCTCCCCTAGTCCTTTACCTCCCCCTCTCCCCTAGTCCTTTCCCTCCCCTCTCCCCATAGTCCTTTACCTTCCCTCGTCCTTCACCTCCCCTCTCCCCTAGTCCTTTACCTCCCCCTCTCCCCCTCTCCCCTAGTCCTTTACCTCCCCTCGTCCTTCACCTCCCCTCTCCCCTAGTCCTTTACCTCCCCCTCTCCCCCTCTCCCCTAGTCCTTTACCTCCCCTCGTCCTTCACCTCCCCTCTCCCCTAGTCCTTTACCTCCCCCTCTCCCCCTCTCCCCTAGTCCTTTACCTCCCCCTCTCCCCCTCTCCCCTAGTCCTTTACCTCCCCTCTCCCCTAGTCCTTTACCTCCCCCTCTCCCCCTCTCCCCTAGTCCTTTACCTCCCCTCTCCCCTAGTCCTTTACCTCCCCCTCTCCCCCTCTCCCTAGTCCTTTACCTCCCCTCTCCCCTAGTCCTTTACCTCCCCCTCTCCCCCTCTCCCTAGTCCTTTACCTCCCCTCTCCCCTAGTCCTTTACCTCCCCCTCTCCCCCTCTCCCCTAGTCCTTTACCTCCCCTCTCCCCTAGTCCTTTACCTCCCCTCGTCCTTTACCTCCCCCTCTCCCTAGTCCTTTACCTCCCCCTCTCAATACAGATGATGGTGAGTGTGTATACACACACACACACATCTGCTACCAATATGTGTATATATATATACATATACATAGTGTGTGGGTGTCTGTGTATTCAGTACCAGACAAAAGTTTGGACACACCTACTCATTCAAGGGTTTTTCATTATTAAAAAAAAAATAAAAAAATACATTGTAGAATAATAGTTAATACATCCAAACTATGAAATAACACATATGGAATCATATAGTAACCAAAAAAGTGTGAAACAAATTATTTGACATTCTTCAAAGTAGATACCCTTTGCCTTGATGACAACTTTGCACACTCTTCACATTCTCTCAACCAGCTTCCCGAGGTAGTCACCTGGAATGCATTTCAATTAACAGTGCTGTGCCACTACAGATTCTGGGTTCGAGTCCAGGCTCTGTTGCAGCAGGCCGCGACCGGGATACCCATGGGGTGGCGCACAATTGGCCCAGCGTTTCCGCTTTAGGGAAGGGTTTGGACAGCAGGGATGTCCTTGTCCCATCTCGCACTAGCAACTCCTGTGGCAGGCGCGGTCGTCAGGTGCACGGTATTTCCTCCGACACATTGGTGAGGCTGGCTTATATGTATTTCTTTCCTTCTTAAATCAGTTTCAGCCAATCAGTTGTGTTGTGACAAGGTAGGGGTGGTGTACAGAAAATAGCCCTATTTGGTAGAAGACCAAGTCCATGTTATGGCAAGAACACCTCAAATAAGCAAAGAGAAATGACAGTCCAACATTACTTTAAGACATGAAGGTCAGTCAATACAGAACATTTCAAGAACTTGCAGTCGCAAAAACCATAGAGCGCTATGATAATTAAACTGTCTCTCATGAGGACCGCCACAGGAAAGGAAGACCCAGAGTTACCTCTGCTGCAGAGGATAAGTTCATTAGAGTTGCCAGCCTCAGAAATTGGCAATTAACTGCACCTCAGATTACAGCCAAAATAAATGCTTCACAGAGTTCAACAGACACATCTCAACATCAACTGTTCAGAGGAGACTGTGTGAATCAGGCCTTCATGGTCGAATTGCTACAAAGAAACGAATACTAAAGGACACCAATATGAAGAAGAGACTTGCTTGGGCCAAGAAACACAAGCAATGGATATTAGACCAGTGGAAATCTGTCCTTTGGTCTGATGAGTCCAAATGTGAGATTTTTGGTTCCAACTGCCGTGTCTTTGTGAGACGCAGAGTAGGTGAACGGGTGATCCCAGCATGGGTAGTTCCCACCGTGAAGCATGGAGGAGGAGGTTTGATGATGTGGGGGTGCTTTGCTGGTGACACTGTCAGGGATTTATTTAGAATTCAAGGCACACTTAACAAGCATGGCTACCACAGCATTCTGCAGCGATATGCCATCCCATCTGGTTTGTGTTTAGTGGGACTACCATTTGTTTTTCAACAGGACAATAACCCCAATCACACTTCCAGGCTGTGTAAAGGCTACACTTTTTTGCGAACTACAGGATTCCATATGTGTTATTTTATAGTTTTGATGTCTTCACTATTATTCTATTATTCTACAGAAAATAGTAAAAATAAAGAAAAAACCCTTGAATGAGTAGGTGTGTCCAAACTTTTGACTGGTACTGTATGTGATGGTGTAATTCAGGGGGTCATGTAGGTGGGCTGTAGTTATCTATCTGATGGTGTAATGCAGGGGGTCATACAGTAGGTCTGTAGTTATCTATGTGATGGTGTAATGCAGGGGGTCATGTAGGTGGTCTGTAGTTATCTATGTGATGGTGTAATGCAGGGGGTCATATAGTAGGTCTGTAGTTATCTATGTGATGGTGTAATGCAGGGGGTCATGTAGGTGGTCTGTAGTTATCTATGTGATGGTGTAATTCAGGGGGTCATACAGTAGGTCTGTAGTTATCTATCTGATGGTGTAATGCAGGGGCTCATACAGTAGGTCTGTAGTTATCTATGTAATGGTGTAATGCAGGGGGTCATGTAGGTGGTCTGTAGTTATCTATCTGATGGTGTAATGCAGGGGGTCATATAGTAGGTCTGTAGTTATCTATGTGATGGTGTAATGCAGGGGGTCATGTAGGTGGTCTGTAGTTATCTATGTGATGGTGTAATTCAGGGGCTCATACAGTAGGTCTGTAGTTATCTATGTGATGGTGTAATGCAGGGGCTCATACAGTAGGTCTGTAGTTATCTATATGATGGTGTAATGCAGGGGGTCATGTAGGTGGTCTGTAGTTATCTATCTGATGGTGTAATTCAGGGGGTCATACAGTAGGTCTGTAGTTATCTATCTGATGGTGTAATGCAGGGGCTCATACAGTAGGTCTGTAGTTATCTATCTGATGGTGTAATGCAGGGGGTCATACATTTTTATTTGTATTGAACACCCATAGTACCTTAATCAAAACAACATCCAGCTAACCAAGACAGTCCATGGAGGAAAACTTGATGCTTTTCTCAGTGGAGGGATGGACCTGTATTCATTAAGGGCCTCAGAGTATGAGCACTGATCTAGGATCAGTGTTACCTTTCAGATCATAATGAATAAGTTTAAAATGGAAAGATGGGAGCTGATCCTAGATCAGCACTCCTATTCTGAGACGTTGTTGAATACAGACCCAGGGTGTGTGTTAATATGATACAAAACAATCAGGAGCATTCACCCATAACTTCATAGACTCACACACTTCATTGTCACAGTCAACCAGTAATAGCATGCTTAGATATTTAGAGTTTACTTCACCAGAAGGTTATGCTATTGGACTTGGATAGGAACCACGTAATACAGTGAAACTCACTATCCCCATTGTTGTCTGTATGTCAACCATTTTATATATTTTCTAAGTACGACCATTACTGTGACACAATCACCCAGCGGAATGTGTTAGAATGATGGAAAGTGGAACATACATACTGTACATTGGAATGCTAGCCTGGGTTTCTAGCCCGAATGCTAGCCTGGGTTTCTAGCCCGAATGCTAGCCTGGGTTTCTAGCCCGAATGCTAGCCTGGGTTTCTAACCTGAATGCCAGCCTGGGTTTCTAGCCTGAATGCTAGCCTGGGTTTCTAGCCTGAATGCCAGCCTGGGTTTGTAGCCTGAATGCCAGCCTGGGTTTCTAGCCTGAATGCTAGCCTGGGTTTCTAGCCTGGTTTCTATCCTGGGTTTCTAGCCTGAATGCTAGCCTGGTTTTCTAGCCTGGTTTCTATCCTGGGTTTCTAGCCTGAATGCTAGCCTGGGTTTCTAGCCTGAATGCTAGCCTGGGTTTCTAGCCTGAATGCTAGCCTGGGTTTCTAGCCTGAATGCTAGCCTGGGTTTCTAGCCTGAATGCTAGCCTGGGTTTCTAGCCTGAATGCTAGCCTGGGTTTCACTCCTGTTTGGGATTTGACCAACTCCTTTTCCATCGCCTTTGCAAACAGTTTGTCTACAACCTATCTAAGTGTTTGTCAGTTAAAGTCATGTTTTATAATTTTCTTTGTGGGCTATGTATACTGTGTGACACTTAACTGTATAACGTTAGTTCATTGATGGCCTATAACCAAGACTAAAACCAAGATGACCCTTTTATATTGGTGGTGAAGTCATGCATGGCCAAGATCACGTCATCTTCAATCTTGGAACACCATATAATACCTCAAATCATGGCATAGTCATACAATCCCATTCACTAGGAGGACCCACACACCTTGATGGGGTGCTAATAGTGTATCAAGCCCGTTTTAATAGGATGTTCCAGTGAAGTAATGAGGTAGCCAGCGATTAGACCTGTGTAACCCCAGGAGTAATTACTTCAGTGGGCTAGTCTAAAACCAATCACCTCCTCACCCTCCCCTCCCTGAGGCTCACTGGATCTCATCTAGACTGTATCCCAGTCAGTACCGCAACCGTCCATTAAGCAACACGCACTCTGTGTGTGTGTGGTAGTCAGTGTGTGTATGTGTGGTAGTCAGCATGTGTGTATGTGTGGTAGTCAGCATGTGTGTGGTAGTCAGTGTATGTGTGTGTGTGTGGTAGTCAGCATATGTGTTGTAGTCAGCATGTGTGTGGTAGTCAGTGTGTGTGTGTGTGTGTGTGTGTGTGTGTGTGTTAGTCAGCATGTGTGTTGTAGTCAGCATGTGTGTTGTAGTCAGTGTGTGTGTGTGTGTGTGTGTGTGTGTGTAGTGTGTGTGTGTGTGTGGTAGTCATTATGTGTGTGGTAGTCAGTGTGTGTGTGTGTGGTAGTCAGTGTGTGTGTGTGTGTGGTAGTCAGCATGTGTGTGGTAGTCCGTGTGTGTGTGTGTGTGTGTGTGTGTGTGTGGTAGTCAGTGTGTGTGTGTGTGTGGTAGTCAGTGTGTGTGTGTGTGTGTGTGTGTGGTAGTCAGTGTGTGTGTGGTGGTAGTCAGTGTGTGTGTGTGTGTGTGTGGTAGTCAGTGTGTGTGTGGTAGTCAGTGTGTGTGTGTGGTAGTCAGTGTGTGTGTGTGTGGTAGTCAGTGTGTGTGTGTGTGGTAGTCAGTGTGTGTGTGTGTGTGTGTGGTAGTCAGTGTGTGTGTGTGTGGTAGTCAGTGTGTGTGTGTGTGGTAGTCAGTGTGTGTGTGTGTGTGTGGTAGTCAGTGTGTGTGTGTGTGGTAGTCAGTGTGTGTGTGTGTGGTAGTCAGTGTGTGTGTGTGTGTGTGTGTGTGGTAGTCAGTGTGTGTGTGTGGTAGTCAGTGTGTGTGTGTGGTAGTCAGTGTGTGTGTGTGTGTGTGTGTGTGTGTGTGGTAGTCAGTGTGTGTGTGTGTGTGTGTGTGTGTGTGTGTGTGTGTGGTAGTCAGTGTGTGTGTGTGTGTGTGGTAGTCAGTGTGTGTGTGTGTGTGTGTGTGTGTGTGTGTGTGTGTGTAGTCAGTGTGTGTGTGTGTGTGTGTGTGTGTGTTTGTGTGTGGTAGTCAGTGTGTGTGTGGTAGTCAGTGTGTGTGTGTGTGTGGTAGTCAGTGTGTGTATCCCCGTTAGGACTGTAACCGTCCATAAAGCGACACACATGGGGGTCGTTCTCTTCATGGCCTCCCTCCTACGGGAGACCTACTGTCACGCTCTGTCGTCTGAGATTAAACACCACCTGTCTGATAACTCACCCTGGCCCCACACACAAACAGCATAACGGGTGCAAATTAGTGAAGGACCTTGGTAAGTGCTATGCTCACCCATGAAAGAGATTCTGGAGTGACTGTTTTCATGTTCCCTGTAGGTGTACAGGCACTGACCGGGAAGAAATAGTACCCTCTGCTTCACACAAAGCAACCATTTAACTGTAACTAACACCGTTATGATTGATCTTGCATTAACCTTCTGTGGAGCTACGAAAACCCACATGGCACAATGTGATGGATACTTCTCAACCATGCTTGATTCAGAAGGATAGGATTTCTTATTGTTTAGTCAATACACATTTACAATGTCTCATCATTGTATGGGAAAAAATTGCTCATTGAGAGCAACGGCATGGAAGTGCTACACCCACATGAAAAAGTACTACTAAATTACTACTACACAAAACCTACTGGTTTTACTACTTGATTGCTATTGAGACGTAGTAAAAATAAGTGATTTATGTAGTAGTTTAAGTAGTAGTGAGTTATAAATTGGGACGTTTCACTAGTGGTGAACACTACATAGTCCCTATTCAAATCACTGCATACTGTAATTCTTCCTTGAGACTACTGAGCTTTTGGTATCTACTACTTAAAACCTACATGTTCATTTCTTGAATTACTACACAATACCGACACATTACTGCTTTATGCCTAGTAAATTCCTATTGAACTACTATACATTACTGCTGTACATAACGATATTTTAAATGCAACATCATACAAAACAGGAACCACTAACAGCACACAGACATGAAAAGAGAAACAATAAGGCCTGGGGAAGGAACCAAAGGCCGTGACATATATAGGGAACCAATCAGGGAAGTGATGGAGTCCAGGTGAGTCTGATGACGCGCAAGTGCGCGTAACGATGTTGACCGGTGTGCACCATAAGGAGCAGCTGGAGAGAGAGCACAAGTGACACTGTATGCCTCCTAAATCCCTATTAAAATACTACACACTACCTACACATTACCACTGTATGCCTACTAAATAGTATCCGTAAAACATCAGTCTCAACGTCAACAGTGAAGAGGCGACTCCGGGATGCTGGCCATCTAGGCAGAGTTGCAAAGAAAAATCCACATCTCAGACTGGCCAATAAAAATAAAAGATTAAGATGGGTTAAAGAACACAGACACTGGACAGAGGAACTCTGCCTAGAAGGCCAGCATCCTGGAGTCACCTCTTCACTGTTGACGTTGAGACTGGTGTTTTGCGGGTAATATTTAATTAAGCTGCCAGTTGAGGACTTGTGAGGCGTCTGTTTCTCAAACTAGACACTCTAATGTACTTGTCCTCTTGCTCAGTTGGGCAACTTCCGTGCTTCTATTCTCAAGGGGGGGTATTTTCCACAAACCTTCCCATCCATAACTCCTACTCATTCCAGCTCCCCCCTAAGGTTACCGCCCATCTCCCGTCCACTAAGGGACCCTCCCATCATCCCACCCCTAGTGGTCCGTGCCATTTCTCCACATCAAGGTAAAGTAGGAACTAAGGAAAGCCACGCTTCCCTTACACCTCTAATTGTGACAGATCTGTTTACGCCCAGCTACGCAAACATCTTAATCATAATCAAGGGAGAGGGGGGGCTTTCATGCTTTTCTCTGGGCCCAGGGAGACGGGAGGAAATTATGCGATCACACCGAGACATTTACCAGCTAATTAAGCCACAAAGTTATTCCACGCAGAAGGTTAGATGGAGGACACATGATAGAGACAAAACATCATGGCAGAAATTCTATGAGAAGTTTTTTCAATCAATCAAATGTGTTTATTAAGCCCTTTTTACATCAGCAGATGTTACAAAGTGCTTATCCAGAAACCCAGCCTAAAACCCCAAACAGCAAGCAATGCCAAAGAGTTCAAGGACATTTCCCAGAGACTTAATTCCTTGGAGGATGGGCTTGTGGTTGGGGTTGAGGGAGATAGGGAGGGAAATGTGATCCTTTGTCAATGTCTTACACTGGTTAATGCACTGCAGTAAGCACCATGCACAAGGTGAATCCGTTCTGTGTCTGTAGGAGACTGAGAGGCCCAATAAGGGAACGAAAGCCAACAAATATGAAGGATTTAATGAGAGGGAATCCATCTTTATTCGCACCACTGGGGATTTTCAAGAGACGGATTAACATTTAATGGTCCCGCCACTCGGGATGCAAAGCAAAACTTGCACGGTCCCGAATGGAGACAGAGAGGGCCTCTCACAAACACACACTTCAGTGGGACAATACACCCAGCTCACACACACACACACTGATGAACTCTGAAGTGATGACAGATGCAGATCTCTATTCCTCTATGTGTATGACAGTCACCAAAAGGACAAGATGGATGAATGTCTGGCTGTCATGAACATTCATCCATACTGGACAGAAAGAAACTCTACATGTCTAATGTATAGAATACACTCTCTTCTCTTGGGCCTTAGACAAAATGTTTGGGGGTTTATATTCTGGATTAGAACAGAAGCCTGCCCATTACATGGCTTTCTGGGACCAGGCTATAGGCAGGTAGACTCTACTTCAATGCCCTCTATTGACCATTAATGATATAGCACGTGGGGTTGTCTGTCAATCACAGACATGTATTTTTGTAACACCAAGCAACAGTATCTATTTGATATGTATAAAGACACGTGACAGCTCCTCTGTGATGTAACAACCTTGTTAGTCTCGTTGTATGAGAACGAAGGATTATGAAAGAACCTGGCCAATTGGAAACTTGCCACAAATAACCTGGCCAATCGGAAAACTTGGCATAAATAATCTGGCCAATAGGAAACTTATCTCGTATTTTCTATTTGCATGAGAATCCGTTAAGATCTTTATGAACAGTTAACTTAACTCTCTCTCTCTGTCTCTTTCGGGCTGCTCTCTGCCTCTTTCCCATCTCTCTGCATGACATCAGTCCGCTATTTCGGTGCTTCTCTTCTGTCACCGTTAACTGTACAGCAGTAGAAGAGAGCGGTCCCCAGCCAGGTCCCCAGGGCGCTACAGTCACAATGACTATTCATAAGGACTAGGCCCTTACCCTAGATAAAACGAGGGCGGAGGACAACAAACACTCATCTGTCTACCCACTTCAACTTTGGAGAGTTGTCTGGAAATAGATTAACGGGTACTGACGTCAGGGAGGTAGCAGAAGTGGGAAAACAGACAGATGAGCAGGGATGAGGTCACTGATTCATTTCAGGGGCTTACCGCTTTTGGAATAACCCAGTTCAAATCAAATCAAATTTTATTTGTCACATACACATGGTTAGCAGATGTTAATGCGAGTGTAGCGAAATGCTTGTGCTTCTAGTTCCGACAATGCAGTAATAACCAACAAGTAATCTAACTAACAATTCCAAAACTACTGTCTTATACACAGTGTAAGGGGATAAAGAATATGTACATAAGGATATATGAATGAGTGATGGTACAGAGCAGCATAGGCAAGATACAGTAGCTGATATCGAGTACAGTATATACATATGAGATGAGTATGTAAACAAAGTGGCATAGTTAAAGTGGCTAGTGATACATGTATTACATAAGGATGCAGTCGATGATATAGAGTATAGTATATACGTATGCATATGAGATGAATAATGTAGGGTATGTAAACATTATATAAGGTAGCATTCTTTAAAGTGGCTAGTGATATATTTACATCATTTCCCATCAATTCCCATTATTAAAGTGGCTGGAGTTGGGTCAGTGTCAGTGTCAGTGTGTTGGCAGCAGCCACTCAATGTTAGTGGTGGCTGTTTAACAGTCTGATGGCCTTGAGATAGAAGCTGTTTTTCAGTCTCTCGGTCCCAGCTTTGATGCACCTGTACTGACCTCGCCTTCTGGATGATAGCGGGGTGAACAGGCAGTGGCTCGGGTGGTTGATGTCCATGATGATCTTTATGGCCTTCCTGTAACATCGGGTGGTGTAGGTGTCCTGGAGGGCAGGTAGTTTGCCCCCGGTGATGCGTTGTGCAGACCTCACTACCCTCTGGAGAGCCTTATGGTTGAGGGCGGAGCAGTTGCCGTACCAGGCGGTGATACAGCCCGCCAGGATGCTCTCGATTGTGCATCTGTAGAAGTTTGTGAGTGCTTTTGGTGACAAGCCGAATTTCTTCAGCCTCCTGAGGTTGAAGAGGCGCTGCTGCGCCTTCTTCACGATGCTGTCTGTGTGAGTGGACCAATTCAGTTTGTCTGTGATGTGTATGCCGAGGAACTTAAAACTTTCTACCCTCTCCACTACTGTTCCATCGATGTGGATAGGGGGGTGTTCCCTCTGCTGTTTCCTGAAGTCCACAATCATCTCCTTAGTTTTGTTGACGTTGAGTGTGAGGTTATTTTCCTGACACCACACTCCGAGGGCCCTCACCTCCTCCCTGTAGGCCGTCTCGTCGTTGTTGGTAATCAAGCCTACCACTGTTGTGTCGTCCGCAAACTTGATGATTGAGTTTGAGGCGTGCGTGGCCACGCAGTCGTGGGTGAACAGGGAGTACAGGAGAGGGCTCAGAACGCACCCTTGTGGGGCCCCAGTGTTGAGGATCAGCGGGGAGGAGATGTTGTTGCCTACCCTCACCACCTGGGGGCGGCCCGTCAGGAAGTCCAGTACCCAGTTGCACAGGGCGGGGTCGAGACCCAGGGTCTCGAGCTTGATGACGAGCTTGGAGGGTACTATGGTGTTGAATGCCGAGCTGTAGTCGATGAACAGCATTCTCACATAGGTATTCCTCTTGTCCAGGTGGGTTAGGGCAGTGTGCAGTGTGGTTGAGATTGCATCGTCTGTGGACCTATTTGGGCGGTAAGCAAATTGGAGTGGGTCTAGGGTGTCAGGTAGGGTGGAGGTGATATGGTCCTTGACTAGTCTCTCAAAGCACTTCATGATGACGGATGTGAGTGCTACGGGGCGGTAGTTGTTTAGCTCAGTTACCTTAGCTTTCTTGGGAACAGGAACAATGGTGGCCCTCTTGAAGCATGTGGGAACAGCAGACTGGTATAGGGATTGATTGAATATGTCTGTAAACACACCGGCCAGCTGGTCTGCGCATGCTCTGGGCGCGGCTGGGGATGCCGTCTGGGCCTGCAGCCTTGCGAGGGTTAACACGTTTAAATGTCTTACTCACCTCGGCTGCAGTGAAGGAGAGACCGCATGTTTTCATTGCAGGCCGTGTCAGTGGCACTGTATTGTCCTCAAAGCGGGCAAAAAGTTATTTAGTCTGCCTGGGAGCAAGACATCCTGGTCCGTGACTAGGCTGGATTTCTTCCTGTAGTCCGTGATTGACTGTAGACCCTGCCACATGCCTCTTGTGTCTGAGCCGTTGAATTGAGATTCTACTTTGTCTCTGTACTGACGCTTAGCTTGTTTAATAGCCTTGCGGAGGGAATAGTTGCACTGTTTGTATTCAGTCATGTTACCAGACACCTTGGCCTGATTAAAAGCAGTGGTTCGCGCTTTCAGTTTCACACGAATGCTGCCATCAATCCACGGTTTCTGGTTAGGGAATGTTTTAATCGTTGCTATGGGAACGTCATCTTCAACGCACGTTCTAATGAACTCGCACACCGAATCAGCGTATTCGTCAATGTTGTTATCTGACGCAATACGAAACATCTCCCAGTCCACGTGATGGAAGCAGTCTTGGAGTGTGGAGTCAGCTTGGTCAGACCTGCGTTGAACAGACCTCAGCGTGGGAGCCTCTTGTTTTAGTTTCTGTCTGTAGGCAGGGATCAACAAAATGGAGTCAGTTCAGTTATGATGTGTATTACATTTCTTTCAACAACAAAACATTTCACATCATTTCAACCCCCCCAAAAAAATCAATATGATGACGTTGAATCAAAGTTGGAAAACTTATTGGATTTGCAAAAAGGCATCATCACAAAGGCATTTCGTCTTTTTCTCACCCAGCTTTTAACCTAAATCCGATCCAAATCCAATGACATTGTGACATTTGTTGTTGATTTCACTTTTGAATTCACATTCGTTGGAAACCACTTGACCCATTGGGTACTTAAAACACCTAAAATGGCTGAGTGTTGTTTTTTACCAACCCAATATGAATCAAAACTAGATGTTGAACTGACATCTGAGCACAGTAGGATAGCTTCCCGGTAAACCAACATGTCTTCAAAACATCATAGTCACAAAATGGTCTCCCTAAGAAATAGACTAGCACAGTAATGACAAGGTACAACCTACACATTTAGGGACAAAACAACTCATCTGTACAGGTGTTTAAGGGGTGCTTTTATACATTGTGTATGTTCTCCATAAACATGGGTGCCTCAAGGAAAGGTTCCTACCCCTGTCACACAATGTAATATATTGCATCAGTTACAATGATCTGTGCTGATCTTTCACCACATACACGAAGGAGATCATTTTGTCTTCATCTTTTATCTTTGTGATGAGGATGTGGGTGTCTGGGTGTCCCCGCTGCTAAACTCTCCCTCTCAGATCATGTTAGTGTTCAAGGAAAACACAGGTACAAGAAGAGTACAGTACATTGGTGAAGACATTTTAATGAGACGAAACTAAATCTATGTTCTAAGGCATCTTCCTCTTTCTTTTTGGCCCCAGTACATATTTAAAGAGCGGCAGTTGATCCTGGATTGTATGGCACAGGCAGTCCAATTCTGATATTTTGCCACTAATTGGTCTTCTGACCAAACAGATCAGATCTTTGGTTAGTTCTGTTTCGTATAACCTTCTCAGACAATGAAAGAATAATCCAGTCATTATCTGGATCAATGCCTTGGAATGCTCCTTCAGCTCATTGCTAATAGCTTAGCAAAATACCAGATTACTGAATGTCAATTTGCATTTTCCTCCTCTAATTCTATAATTAAAGGTCCAATGCAGCCTATTTTGATCTCAGTATCAAATCATTTCTGGGTAACAATTAAGTGCCTTACTGTGATTGTTTCCAGTTAAAATTGTTAAAAAAATAAACAAAAATAGCTTCTTAGCAAAGAGAAATTTCTCAAGCAAGAATTTAGCTAGGACGGTCTTGGAGTGGTCTGAGTAGGAAGATGTAAACTGAAAACTAGCTGTTATTGGCAGAGCAGATTGGAACTCTCTTTCTTATTGGTCTAACTAATTTACTGATGTCACCAGGGAGGCCAAAACCCCATCGTACCAAAACAGGCTGAAATTTCAGATGGTCTCTTCAAACAACTCTTACGCTTATACCTCATCGTGTGGAAATATATATAAAACACAGGAAAAAAATGTGAACTTTAATTGGTTGACACTGACACTGGGCCTTTTAATTGGTTGACACTGACACTGGGCCTTTAATTGGTTGACACTGACACTGGGCCTTTAATTGGTTGACACTGACACTGGGCCTTTAATTGGTTGACACTGACACTGGGCCTTTAATTGGTTGACACTGAGATTGTGTAAGACATGCTACTCTGAAGCCACAGACTGAACTGGGGTTCTAAGCTGACATATTAAATTTGGCCTTTAATACTCTAGTCTGTAGAAATGCATTGAATAACACATTCATCAATGACAAAGAAGACAGTAAATAAATAAATCATAAGGAATAAGATTTTGAAGTGTCTGTCCTATAAGTAGGAGATATAAGAAAGCTCAGGAAAAAAATATATTTTTTACACAGAAGTACTGTGACACTTATGCTGGTCGCTACAGTCGTTTTCATGAGAAGATCGGTTTTCGGGATGTGTTCTGGTTCGACAAACAGCGCTGTAGCTTTGCCACTTTCCAACGCAGATGTGGAAGTGCGATATAGATTGACGCACCAGTGCATCAATAGGCTCTAGGGTCTTTTAATGAGTAATCTGTAAGGGGCTCCGCGATTCTATCTGTCCCACTTTGTGCAAATTAATAATTTGGTGCTTCCCTTTCATTGGGCACACTTATCAAACATCTGTACAGGTGGAGCAGCGAGGAGCGAGTCGTGGTGGGAATCAATTGGCTCCTCCTCATCAGTTGTGGCAGAGAGAGAGAGAGAGAGAGAGAGAGAGAGAGAGAGAGAGAGACAGAGACAAAGACAGAGAGAGACAGAAACAGAGAGAGAAAGAGAGAGAGAAAGAGAGAGAGACAGAGAGAGATAAATACAAGGGGTAGATGTAAAGACTACTGATCATGATCTGCGGCCAATTTGTTCCCTCACGTGGCACACATCCTGTGATGGTTCTTACTTTTTCAGGTCCATTCTCTAACGAGCTGTGGGATAAAAGTAATCATGCCCGTCTGATCCACCAGGGAGATTCATTCGCTCGGAACACACACACTTACAAACATCATGAATCAGCATCATTTGTATGTATAGATAGAAAGAAATATCAATAGACAACAGGTCAAATGAAAGGAAGTGCAGCTATTTGCCATCTTTCCAGCTTCAGTTTGAAGTGATTGTGTTTGAGTTGTTGGCTAGATCCTCTGAACAACAATGTCCTGATGAGTGAGCACATTTTCTATGCCAGGTGAAATCGCGCCTCATTAGCTCATTGTTATAAATGTCACTAGAAAACAGCTTAAACAAATGCAAATGCAGCTACATTGTTGTTATTCTGGCTGCCCTGTTTGACTTGACTGTAAATTAGCCGTAGTTGGCTTGCTAACGAAGGGATAATAATGTTGCCAGCCGGTATGGCAAAGGAACATTTAGAACCAACAACTGTGTCGCGTCCATAGATACGGAACAAAGAGGCTTAACGACTGGATCGCGTCTCTGGCATCCAAAACGATAGAACGAACGACCAGCTGGCTTGGGTAGCAACCCTAGATTTGTGTCGGGACTATATCTTGTGGAAGGATGAAAAAGTATGAATAAATTAATCAAAATAACCTTTTTAATTCAAATATGTAAATCATTCTTTGAATATGTTGGTACCTTGTTGTATAAAAGTAATAATGCCCTCGAAGGTGGTGTTTGGAGGATAACAACACACATGCCAACGATAGTGCCAATCAGATATCCTCCAAACAGAAGCTTCTCGGGCATTATCACTTAAGTGGAAATGTCTAGGAGCAACAATGGCTCAGCCGTGAAGTGGTAGGCCACACAAACTCACAGAACGGGATTGCCGAATGCTGAAGCTCGTAGCGAGTAAAAGTTGTCTGTCCTCGGTTACAACTCTCGCTACCGAGTTCCAAACTGCCTCTGGAAGCAACGGTGGCACAAGAACGTTTCATCGGGAGCTTCATAAAATGGGTTTCCATGGCCAAGCAGCCGCACCCAAGCCTAAAATCACGATGCGCAATGCCAAGCATCGGCTGGAGTGGTGTAGAGCTCGCCGCCATTGGACTCTGGAGCAGTGGAAGCACGTTCTCTGGAGTGATTAATCACGCTTCACATCTGGCTGTCCGACAAACAAATCTGGGTTTGGCGGATGCCAAGAGAATCCCACCTGCCCCAATGCATAATGGCAACTGTAAAGTTTGGTGGAGGATGAATAATGGTCTGGGGCTGTTTTTCATGGTTCAGGCTAGGCCCTTTAATTCCAGTGAAGGAACATCTTAACGCTACAGCATACAATGACATTCTAGATTATTCTTTGCTTCCAACTTTGTGGCAACAGTTTGGGGAAGGCCCTTTCCTGTTTCAGCATGACAATTCCCCCATGCACAAAGCGAGGTCCATACAGAAATGGTTGGTCAAGATCGGTGTGGAAGAACTTGACTGGCCTGCACATAGCCCTGACCTCATCACTATCAAACACCTTTGGGATGAATCGGAAAGCCCACTGCGAGCCAGGTCAAATCCAACGTCAGTGCTCGACCTCACTAATACTCTTTTGGCTGAATGGAAGCAAGTCCCCGCAGAAATGTTCCAACATCTAGTGGAAAGCCTTCCCAGAAGAGTGTAGACTGTTATAGCAGCAATGTTCCAACATCTAGTGGAAAGCCTTCCCAGAAGAGTGGAGGCTGTTATAGCAGCAAAGGGGGGGACCAACTCCATATTAACGCCAATGACTTTGGAATGAGATGTTGGACGAGCAGGTGTCCACATACTTTTGGCTATGTAACGTGTACCCACTATACATTTTCTTCAGATAGACATTCAAAAAGTCATTGAAATAACATTTTATAAGCCCTCACAATATTTTTGTGTAAATTATCAACACAAATATTCACCCATGTCACCAAAACATTATAATTTAGTTTGATTTAGAACATATCGAATGGACTATACAGCAGGGATGTGGTTAATTCAATTTAAAATCCCGGTCAATTCAGAAAGTAAATATAATTCCAATTCAAAATTAATTGAAAAGCATTGAAAAAAATGTAAATTAGAACTTCAGTGTGCTTCCTGAATTGACTGTTATTGAAATGGAATTGACCCCAACCCTGCTGTACAGCTTCACCTCATTCACAAAGAGAGAGAGAGAGTGTTATAAGGACAAGGCTATGGGATTTTTCTTCAAAGGTTGTTCAATCCCCTCGCCCACTCTCCTCTCCTACATTCTGTTTGACATGCCGCCCGTCTGGCATATAATGAATGAAATGAGGGCATGCACGAATACTGCAAGGGTAAAACCACATTATCCACAGTGTTTCTGAGCTGCCTTTTCCATTTGACAAGCACCAGGACGAATGGCCTATCTTGACAGCCAGACACACTCTGAAGGCCACTTGTCATAACCCTGGTTTTTGTGCATCAGACGGACAATACAATTTGAGCCTGCTGCTGAGAAAATGTCTCTCTCCATGCTGCTCCTGTGAAGCTTTGAGGTTTTTCAATTGAGATGAACATTGCCTGAAGGGGGTTTCAGACTAGTTGTATAAAATGTGTGATGGCAAGCTTCCATGGTTTGTTAAATGTAACGAGACGTAGAGTTGTGTGAAATGTAACCTCGGACAATTCCCTGTGAATAGAACATGGCCATCCAAATTGAAGAGGAAAGGGTGGCGACATATTCGTATGAGGAATTAAAAACAATGTTTCACACGGATTATCTCATCATAGCATCAAGTCAACAAACTGACCATCCTTACGCATTGTTGTTACTCACCTGTTACATTATGGGGATAAAAATTGTCCGACTTGCACCTACAAGTTGACTACTTGAACTTTACAACGACCATAACCAAGTTTCATTAACGGTCCGTATGCGAGTAAAGTCATACCGTATCAAAAAGAATCAGGACAGCTGTGATGGAAACAGGAAGTTTTGGTACAATTTTTTAAATGCAGACAGATTATTTTTTTGTTCGACATGGTAGGATCTTTTTTGTGTTGGTAAAATGAATTATTCTAGAACTGGCGGCGGAAACACCGTTACGAATAAAAATGTACAGTACAAGTCAAAAGTTTGGACACAACTACTCATTCAAGGGTTTTTCTTTATTTTTACTATTTTTTCTACAATGTAGAATAATAGTGAAGACATCAAAACTATGAAATAGTACATATGGAATCATAAAGTAACCAAAAAAGTGTTAAACAAATCAAAGTATATTTTATATTTGAGATTCTTCAAAGTAGCCACCATTTGCCTTGTTTACAACTTTGCACACTCTTGGCATTCTCTCAACCAGCTTGATGATTTAGTCACCTGGAATGCATTTCAATAAACCTCTACAGGATCTTTTTGTCCCCCACGGGACGGTTAAGCTAACGTAGGCTAATGTGATTAGCATGATGTTGAAAGTAACAAGAAAATTTCCCAGGACATAGACATATCAGATATTGCCAGAACGCTTAAATTCTTGTTACTCTAACTTGCACTGTCCAATTTACAGTAGCTATTACAGTGAAATAATAACATGCTATTGTTTGAGGAGAGTGCACAGTTATGAACTTGAAAAGTTATCAATAAACCAATTAGGCACATTTGGGCAGTCTTTTGAACAGAAATGCAATGGTTTATTGGGTCAGTCTAAAACGTTGCACATACACTGCTTCCATCTAGTGGCCAAAATCTAAATTGCGTCTGGGCTGGAATAATGCATTATGGCCTTTCTCATCTCAAATACATTATGGCCTTTCTCTCAAAGTTGATGGTACAAAAGAAATACAAAAAAAACGCATGTTTTTTTCTTTGTATTATCTTTTACCAGCTCTAATGTGTTACATTCTCCTACATTCATTTCACAATTCCACAAACGTCAGAGTGTTTCCTTTCAAATGGTATAAAGAATATGCATATCCGTGCTTCAGGTCCTGAGAAACAGGCAGTTAGATTTGTGTATGTTATTTTAGGCTAAAACATTTTTAAAGGGGCAGATCCTAAGTAGCCACCCTTTACCTTAATGACAGCTTTGCACACTCTCAACCAGCTTTATGAGGTAGTCACCTGGAATGCATTTCAATTAACTGGTGTGGCTTGTTAAAAGTTCATTTGTGGAATGTCTTTCCTTCTTAATGTGTTTGAGCCAATTAGTTGTGTTGTGACAAGGTATACAGAAGATAGCCCTATTTGGTAAAAGACAAAGTCCATATTATGGCAAGAACACCTCAAATAAGCAAAGAGAAATTACAATCCATCATTAATTTAAGACATGAAGGTCAGTCAATCTGGAACATTTCAAGAACTTTGAAAGTTTCTTCAAGTGCAGTCGCAAAAAACATCAAGCGCTATGATGAAACTGTCTCTCATGAGGACCGCCACAGGAAAGGAAGACCCAGAGTTACCTCTGCTGCAGAGGATAAGTTCATTATAGTTACCAGCCTCAGAAATTGCAGACCAAATAAATGCTTCACAGAGTTCAAGTAACAGACATCTCAACATCTCAACTGTTCAGAAGAGACTATGTGAATCAGGCCTTCATGGTCAAATTGCTACAAAGAAACCACTACCAAAGGACACCAATAAGAAGAAGAGACTTGCTTGGGCCAAGAAACACAAGCAATGGACATTAGACTGGTGGAAATCTGTCCTTTGGTCTGATGAGTCCAAATTTTAGATTTTTGGTTCCAACCACCGTGTCTTTGTAAGACGCAGAGTAAGATGATCTCTGCATGTGTGGTTCCCACCGTGAAGCATGGAGGGGGAGGTGTGATGGTGTGGGGGTGCTTTGCTGCTGACATTGTCAGTGATTTACTTAGAATTCAAGGCACCAGCATGGCAACCACAGCATTCTGCATTGATAAACCATCCCATCTGGTATGCGCTTAGTGGGACTATCATTTATTTTTCAACAGGATAATGACCAAACACACATCCAGGCTGTGTAAGGGCTATTTGACCAAGAAGGAGAGTGATGGAGTGCTGCATCAGATCACCTGACCTCAAACCAATTTAGATAGTTTGAGATGATTTGGACCGCAGAGTGAAGGAAAAGCAGCTAACAAGTGCTCAGCATATGTGGGAACTCCTTCAAGACTGTTGGAAAAGCATACCAGGTGAAGCTGGTTGAGAGAATGCAAAGAGTGTGCAAAGCTGTCATCAAGGCAAAGAGGAACTTTGAGGAATCTAAAATATACTTGGATTTGTTTACTTTTTTGTTTACTAGATGATTCCATGTGTTATTTCATAGTTTTGATGTCTTCACTATTATTCTACAATGTAGAAAATCGTAAAAATACATTTAAAAAAACTAAAATATATATATTTTTAAGTGTTTTAAGTGTGTCAACTTTTGGTACTGTATATAATATCCATCATCTCGAAGTAAACTTGGAGTCACACGATGATATGGTGTGTGGTCCTCCCACTACCACTCAGGAAACCATGCTGTTTATTAGGCTACAGATAAAATAACAGGGTGGTGAAAGTGCATCTTGATGCTCGTTTCCAATAAATATCTAGGGTCTTATTCTAGTGTTTGACAAATACAAATATTCTTGCTCTCATGCTATCCATCAGTGGAGGCTCCTGAGGGGAGGATGGCTTATATACACTGAACAAAAATGTCAAAGATTTTACTGAGTTACAGTTCATATAAGGAAATCACTCAATTGAAATAAATCAAATAAATGATAAATATATTATAAATAAATTAAAGGATAATAACCAAATCAATTCATTAGGCCCTAATCTATGAATTTCATCTGACTGGGAATGCAGATATGCATCTGTTGGTCACAGATACCTTCAAAACAAAGGTAGGGGTGAGGCTCAGAAAACCAGTCAGTATCTGGTGTGACCACCATTTGCCTCAAGCAGCGTGACACATCTTCTTCACATGGAGTTGATCAGGCTGTTGATTGTGGGCTGTAGAATGTTGTCCCAATACCTCTTCAATGGCTGTGAGAAGTTGCTGGATATTGGCAGGAACTGGAACATGCTGTCAAACCTGTCGTTTCAGAGCATCCCAAACATGCTCAATGGGTGACATGTCTGAGTATGCAGGCCATGGAAGAATTGGGACATTTTCATCTTCCAGGAATTGTGTACAGATCCTTGCAACATGCATTATAATGCTGAAACATGAGGTGATGGCAGCAGATGAATAGCAGGACAATGGGCCTCACGATCTCGTCACGGTATCTCTGTGTGTTCAAATTGCCATCGATAAAATGCAATTGTGTTTGTTGTTCGTAGTTTATGCCTAAACATAACTCAACCACCACCATGGGGCACTCGGTTCACAATGTTGACATCAGGAAACCGCTCGCCAACAGAATGCAATCTGCCCGGTACAGTTGAAACTCGGATTCATCCTTGAAAAGCACACTAGAAGGTGAGCATTCGCCCACTGAAGTCGGTTACGACGCCGACCTGCAGTCAGGTCAAGACCCTGATGAGGACGATGAGGTTCCTTGAGACTTTCTGACAGTTTGTGCAGAAATTCTTTGGTTAGGCAAACCCACAGTTTCATCAGCTGTCCGGGTGACTGATCTTAGATGATCCCGCAGGTCAAGAAACCGGATGTGGATGTCCTGGGCTGGCATGGTTACATGTGGTCTTGTAAGGCCGGTTAGACATACTGACAAATTCTCTAAAACGACGTTGGGTGGACATTTCTGCAGTCAGTATGCAAAATGCATGCTCCCGCAAAACTTGAGACATCTATGGTATTGTGTTTTGTGACAAAACTGCACATTTTAGAGTGGCCTTTTATTGTCCCCAGCACAAGGTGCACCTATGTAATCTTCATGCTGTTGAATCAGCTTTTTAATATGCCACACCTGTCAGGTGGATGGATTATCTTAGCAAAGGACAAATGCTCAATAACAGGGATGAAAAAAATGTGTGCACTACGTAATCACGCAGTGATTTTATCCACAACAAGTCCGTTTGGTTTGTATTGTAATTTGAACTGCTATATTAAAATGTTAATAATTAAATATATATTTAAATAATTTCACATATTTTCTTAATGCAGTTATTTTTACATTTGGATGAAAATCTGTTGACTGTTGGATGGAAACCTAGCATGTGATCAAAGGTCAGGAAATGGACGTTTCAACTGTGGCCAAAGATTATGGATATACTGACAAGATGCATGTATCTTCACGGTGTCTGTCTAACTCCCGCCTATATTTTCTTTAGATTGGTGGGATACATCTCTTTATTGTAATATTTTTGAATATTTTATGAGGGTTGTTGACGTCACCGCAAGTATTCAATGGAGAGAGACGCTATGTTACTAGCCTCATATCATAAATATGCATAGCTATCTCAAGACTCCGATAAAGTAGTTTTTTTTTATTGCCGATGTCACGTGTCCTACCTATATCAGAACGCTTAAGCATTACGAAACATATATTAGATCAAATAAATCTCACTTAGAAAATAAGCCATACTTTTGTTTCTTGATTCGACACCTTCATTGATCTCCATATAAAAACACATTGCTTTGTTGGCGATAAAAATGTTTTTTTTAAACGTCACCTGCTGGAGGGAGATAGGGTTTCCGCCGAGTTAGGCCACTCTCGTCCACTCTGCCGACTTCAATTTCCTGCAGTTGCTCTTCACCAGCTGCAACTTGCACCCATCGCCTGCATTGTGGGAGGCACAATTTGCCAAACAATCATTAGTGGGGGGGTTTTACCCACGCGAACTGGACTGAAGATGTAACTGAAACAGGAAGTAACTTTGCCGCGATTCATATAGTGAATATGTACAATTGAATGTGATATTTAAGGCTCCGTCCCCCAATTGACAGTACAACATATACACATATAACTCGTTTATGGGTGTGTGATATGTGGGTTGGAGACATGTTTATTTCGACATTACAAAGAATAACGTTTATAAGCAATGGCAACACTACTATGTTGCACTGAGCCCTGCAGTTAGAAAACCACATTAGTGTCCCACTTTCGGCTGTAGCAGATGCACGTCCTCGACTTCACTCCTCGGCTTTCGTCTGCAGTCGGTTGCTTCAGCCTCAAAGGCTCTGCGTGGTCAATCCAATATCTAAAGTGGGTGGCCATACAGCATTTACTGCGATATACGGCCTCTGCAGTTAGGGCATGTAATACTTCCTGCGCTTCGCTGAGCAGAGATGTTGTGAAGGAAGTGAGTTTGTGATTGATTATACTGGACCTCCAGCCCCCACCTACCATCAAATAAAATAACACGTTATTTGTCAAATGCGCCGAATACAACGGGTGTAGTAGACCTTACCGTGAAATGCTTACTTACAAACCCTTAACCAACAATGCAGTTCAAGAAATAGAGTTAAGAAAATATTTTCTAAATAAACTAAAGTATAAAATAACAATGTGGGTATCGGTACTGAGTCAATGTGTGGGGGTACAGGTTAGTCGGGGTAATTTGTACATGTAGGTAGGGGTAAAGTGACTATGCATAGATAATAAACAGCAAGTAGCAGCAGTGTAAAAACAAGTGGCCATTTGATTAATTGTTCAGCAGTCTTATGGCTTGGTAGTATTTTGTATTTATTATGATCCCCATTAGTTTATAATTTTTTTAAAAATATTACAATAGATTCACAGATTTCACAACACACTGTGCCCTCAGGCCCCTACTCCACCACTACCACATATCTACAGTACTGTATCCATGTGTATGTATAGCGCGTATGTTATCGTGTGTCTGTGTATGCACATGTCTGTGCCAATGTTTGTGTTGCTTCACAGTCCCCGCTGTTCCATAAGGTGTTTTTTTAACCTGTTTGTTAAATCTAATTTTACTGCTTGCGTCAGTTACTTGATGTGGAATAGAGTTCCATGTAGTCATGGCTCTATGTAGTACTGTGTGTCTCCCATTGTCTGTTCTGGACTTGGGGACTGTGAAGAGACCTCTTGTGGCATGTCTTGTGGGGTATGCATGGGTGTGTGAGCTGTGTGTTAGTAGTTTAGACAGACAGCTCAGTGCATTCAACATAAATAAAAGTAGTGATGAAGTCAATCTCTCCTCCACTTTCAGCCAGGAGAGATTGACATGCATATTATTAATATAAGCTCTCTGTGTACATCCAAGGGCCAGCCATGCTGCCCTGTTCTGAGCCAATTGCAATTTTCCTAAGTCCTTTTTTTGTGGCACCTGACCACACGACTGAACAGTAGTGTGACAAAACTGGAGCCTGTAGGATCTGCCTTGTTGATAGTGTTGTTAAGGCTGAGCATCGCTTTATTAAAAAAGTTATACTGCTGCGCATTAACATCTGCACTGTTAAGGAGCCTTTTGGACCTAGACTTGGCGATCCGATACCGCTTGTCGTGCGCTAGCAGAGAGAACAGTCTATGACTTGGGTGGCTGGAGTCTGACAATTTTTTAGGACTTCCTCTGACACCGCCTAGTATATAGGTCCTGGATGAAAGTAAGCTTGGCCCCAGTGATGTACTGGGCCGTACGCACTACCCTCTGTGTAGCACTTTACGGTCAGATGCCGAGCAGTTGCCATACCAGGCCGTGATGCAATCGGTCTAGATGGTGCAGCTGGAGAACTTTTTGAGGATCTGGGGAGGAGGAAAAAGTGTTGTCATACCCTCTTCATGACTGTATTGGTGTGTTTGGACCATGATAGTTTGTTGGTGATGTGGACAGAGATGGGTTTGGTGATGATTTAACACTTAAAAAGTTACAAAGGAGAGATAACCTTCAGTTTACAAAAGGCACAAATTCTGTCCTTGGTCACGTGCCCAGTTTTCGACCTTTATCATCACCTCAACCAAACTACAGGAAGACGTCATACTCTATAACATCATTGATTGGACGCGACGACTAGGTGGATCTCTTTCTGATTGGTGATTGGCTCAACCTCCTGCCACTGGGGTACTCTGCTCCTTCAGCGTGTGTTATCAGTGAAAATGGCGAGCTGGTGTGTACGAGCTGTAAAACAGAGTTACTCTGTTGTAGCATCTTCTTCAATAATAAGGTAATACATTACGAGAGTACATGTTAATACGGTTGTTCAGAGCATTGTCTGTAACGTTGTGCCATCACCCTTGGCCGGGTGCTAACGAGTTGGGTAACGTTAGCTTGCTAACTAACGACCTGTCATATAACGTTAGTTATTGTACTGCTTTCGTAATGAGAGTTCAATAGCACATTTCTGATAGCAGAATCCCATTTAATTCAATTTCTATGCGCCTTGTTCAAAGCTGTTAGCCTATCAACTAATCCAATGCGAACTAGCTAACTGCAGTACCGCAGGTTTTAATGTTAAGCTATTTTGGGTGTAGTTTGGTGACACACCATAGCAAAGGCTATCTGGGCCAAGGAGAGATTGCAGTCAGAGAGACTCTAATGTGTGTAACGTTACCGTAGATCATTACCTAGCCTCTTCGCTCCGGGAGACCTGTACACATCCGCGTCACCGAAGGCAAATCTGAAATGCTTTATCTGTCGGTACGGGCCAAATGTGAACTGTGGTAAAAAAAATAATAATAATAACTGTTGAAATCCACATTTTTCCGACGTACACTTCCTAGTCAGCAATATTCTGTAATTGCCACACGAGATTACCACGTGTTCCCAGATGGCAGCGCTATTTTATGGAGATTAGGCTATATGGTGTGAAATCCGTAAACTCCGGGAAATTTTCATGTCAACGTTTCTTTTCACACATTGTATGGCCCGCACCGAAAGGTAAACCATTCTTGATTACATATTTTCTTTAGATGACTTGGGAAAAGTTGATCTGAAATAGGTCAACCCAGAGGGCTTGTAAATATGTCTTCTGGGTATGGGATGTAGCCTTCAGCAACGGGATACCAGAGGCTAACCATTAACATGGTATTACCATGTTAATAAAACAAATTTAAAAAACATGTACCATATACAAATTAAGTAATCATGTTTGGATACCAGTACAGTGCACTAAAGTGACCAATGCATTAACAGCTAAACCTATGTTGTGTATCTAACCCATTTCTCTGTCTCTCTCTGCTCTGTTAGGGCATCCCCACGGCTCCTATGCACAGCAGCCCAGCAGAAAAGCGGCCAGGGGTCGGAGGAGGACCAGCATGCTGAGCAGAGCGCAGCAGAGAAGGGCCTTGCTGAGGAGAAGGGCCAGCTGGAGGACCAGCTCAAAGAGGTCACGGTGAGTCTGGCTCCAGGGTGCAGTTTCCAAATCAATCAACCAAATGTATTTATAAAGCCCTTCTTACATCAGCTGATATCTCAAAGTGCTGTACAGAAACCCAGCCTAAAACCCCAACCAGCAAGCAATGCAGGTGTAGAAGCACTGTGGCTAGGAGAAACTCCCTAGAAAGGCTAAAACCTAGGAAGAAACCTAGAGGAACCAGGCTACGAGGGGTGGCCAGTCCTCTTCTGGCTGTGCCGGGTTGAGATAATAACAGAACATGGCCAAGATGTTAAAATGTCCATAGGTACAGATCTAGGATCATCCTCCCCTCACCCAATCCTAACCTTAACCATTACAAGGGGGAAGAAAAAAAACTGACTCAAGATCAGCGTCTAGGGCAGGGTTGGGTAAACTTTTTGGCTTTTTCTGGCTTCCGTTTTAAGCGGGCATTGTGTCAACAAGCAGTGCGGCTTGGCTGGGTAGTGTTTTGGCTCTTGAATTTCGCCTCTTCTGAGTCCGTACGGGAGTTGCAGCGATGGGACAAGCCTGTAACTACCAGTGGGATACCATGAAATTGGGGAGAAAACGGTCTTTATTTTTGTAAATATTTTTTATAGCTCTCGGGGGCGCACTTTGCTGTCCCCCTCCCCTTGGTCTAGGGGCAACTTTACACTAGTCCTAGGTCGCCACACCAGTCACTATAAGTCTGTTCCAATATCCAAGCTAGAATACTACCTAGAATGAAACCAGTGTGTTAGGCATGGTTTCCTAGTGGTATACTAGTGTGGAATAGTATCTTGGTTAACCTCACCCTGTCTGAATCTCACAAGTCAGAAGAGTTTTGAGAACAGGATTGTCTCTTGGCCTCAGCTTTTCTGTCTGTGTCTACAGGACAAGTACAAGCGGGCCCTGGCAGACACAGAGAACCTGAGGACGAGGAGTCAAAAGATGGTGGAAGACTCAAAGTTGTATGGTAATCTAACATTTGCATATTTATTTGATTCTCACCAGTGAGACAGACATACTTATAGGTTGTTTTTAAAACCATCCTTTTGGTTCATTGATGTCAAGCAATATAAAGTTAATCTGGAGGTACAGTGAGCTCTGAATGTATTGGGACAGTGCCATTTATTGTTGTTCTGGCTCTGTACTCCAGCACTTTGGATTTGAAGTGATACAATGACAGATGTTAAAGTGCAGACTCGGCTTTAATTTGAGGGTATTTTCATCCATGTTGGGGGAACCGGTTAGAAATGACAGCACTTGTTGTACGTAGTCCGCCCATTTTAGGGAACAAATTTACTTATGTGTATTAAAGTAGCAAAAAATGTAGTATTTGGTCCCATATTTCCAGCACACAATGACTACATCAAACTTGTGACTCTACAAATTTGTTGTATGCATTTGCAGTTTGTTTTTGTTTGTTTCAGATTATTTTGTGGCCAATAGAAATTAATGGTAAATAATGTATTGTAACTTTGGAGTCACTAAATGAGAATAGAATGTTTCTAAACACCTTTACATTAACGATGCTGCCATGATTATGGATAATCTTGAACTATGTAGAAATATTGCTGTCATTTCTAAACGGTTCATCCGATATGAATAAAAATACCCTCAAATTGAAAGCTGACAGTGTGCGCTTTAATCTCTGTCATTGTGTAATTTCAAATCCAAAGGGCTTGAGGACAGAGCCGAAACAACAACAACATGTGTCACTCTCCCAATACTTTTGGAACTGCATATTCAATGATGTTGTTCATTCTATGTTTTCTAAAAGAATACTAACTCATCTCTCCTTTATTTTCACACATTTCAGGAATCCAAAGGTTGTGCAAAGACCTGCTGGAGGTGGCGGACATCTTGGAGAAGGCGACGGAGAGCGTGCCCAGTGAGGAGGTGTCCTCTCAGAAGAACCCCCACCTGAAGAACCTGTACGACGGCCTGGTGATGACAGATAAACAGATGCAGAAGGTGTTCGCCAAGCACGGCCTGGTCAAGCTTAACCCAGACGGAGGGCAGAAGTTCGACCCCTATGAGCACGAGGCTCTATTTCACGCCCCTGTGGAGGGTAAAGAGCCCGGCACGGTCGCCGTAGTAACCAAGGTGGGCTACAAACTCCACGGGCGCACCCTCCGGCCGGCATTGGTGGGCGTGGCCAAAGCCCCTTGATTTAAAAAAAAGGTTCAGTATGACCGTGATGTCATTGTTTTTGCCTGGGTGACAGATCACCTTGGCTACTGCAGGCTGGTCAAAGCGCCCCACCCAACCCAACTCCCCAACCACCTAACGTTGCCTCAAAGAGGCGGGAATCCAACTTGAACTAATATTATTACCATGGACGACATCACAGCCTGTTTTGACTTTGCATACCGATTCTCCACCCTTCTCCCGAAGTGTGCACTTGCTCACTCCCTGTCATGAATTAAAAAGCATTGGATTGGCTGGAGGGAGTTTACGGCATTGTTAAATCCATGACAGGAAGTGTGCAAGTGCATACTTTGCGGGGAAGGATGTCGAATTGGGACACAGCCCATGTATCTGCCAGGCGCAATTATGTTTGAGCAGAAGCAACACTTGTGATGGCACGTACAGCACAGAACCAGTTTGACAAGTCATTTCTGTCCTATTTCAGTCATCAGGATCAGATTCCTGTCCAGTCATTGTAATTGTTATGGATGGGAGAATGTAATGTACCTCATTATTATATACCAAACTGCTGTCATTGTTTTCATTGGACAAACATAGTACTTTCAAGTAATTTAATTGGAATATATTTTCTTTTCCCTGTAAGTAATGCCAGGTGCGCTAGATTAAGGTTGGAGTGAAAACCTACAGGTCGGTAGCTCTTTAGGAACAGGGTTGGAGTGAAAACCTACAGGAGGGTCTCTCTCCAGGAACAGGGTTGGAGTGAAAACCTACAGGATGGTAGCTCTCCAGGAACAGGGTTGGAGTTTAAACCTACAGGTCGGTAGCTCTCCAGGAACAGGGTTGGAGTTTAAACCTACAGGTCGGTAGCTCTCCAGGAACAGGGTTGGAGTGTGAACCTACAGGACAGTAGCTCTCCGGGAACAGGGTTGGGGTGTGAACCTACAGGACAGTAGCTCTCCGGGAACAGGGTTGGAGTGTGAACCTACAGGACAGTAGCTCTCCGGGAACAGGGTTGGGGTGTGAACCTACAGGTCGGTAGCTCTCCAGGAACAGGGTTGGGGTGTGAACCTACAGGTCGGTAGCTCTCCGGGAACAGGGTTGGAGTTTAAACCTACAGGTCGGTAGCTCTCCAGGAACAGGGTTGGAGTGTGAACCTACAGGACAGTAGCTCTCCGGGAACAGGGTTGGAGTGTGAACCTACAGGACAGTAGCTCTCCGGGAACAGGGTTGGGGTGTGAACCTACAGGTCGGTAGCTCTCCAGGAACAGGGTTGGAGAGCCCTGATGTAGTCTGTTTCATTTTCAGAAATAGTCTGGACAGTTTTAAGTGAATAGAGGTGAAATATGCAATATTACACAATACATTAATGTTGTATGTAAAAAAAAAAAGGCAACCACAGACGTAGTGTTCAGCTGCTGCACTACAGTAGGAGCCGGCCAGAGAGTATGGTTGTCAAAATGAAAATACGCTCTAGCGAAATCTAGATTCACTGGAGATAAGCAATCATGCTGTTGAGGCTCTTAATGTAATCATTCTAGACTTCGTGACAGCAGAACACTATCTTGCTGCTATGGCAGATGTCGCCCTAGTGGTGTGGGACATTGACAGTATAATGACGTTAATTAGTCTTAACTACTTAGACTGGATAGTCTGTGTGCCTGTAGCAGCTTCGGAGTCCCCAACAACAGGGGAAGGGGAAAGTGAGCCTGTGACATGTTAACAACAGAGACGGTACAGTATGTTTAGAAACACTGTTAACCAAGAGACACTATAACTCCTCCTCCACATTTACTGGATTGGTTGAACAGTGCAGAAGAGAAACTCCCCCCAACAGTTTGTTTTTCTTCTTGTCTAGATCTTCTACATACTGGTCTTGTTTCATGCGTTTCTTTTACGAATGCTATGTTAAATTTAGTGTGCCTGTGGACAGTTGTCCTGTTCAGTGCCACAGCAGCGTCTAATAAACAGATTCACTTGGACTTGCATGTCCATTGTTTTTAATTGGCCCATTTCCCTGTATGTAGGATCATGAAGTGTAGGACACTGTCAGCAAATATTACCACGTACTGAACTCACCAAATGTGAAAATAAAACCAAGGAAGCCATACAGTATAAAGGATTTTCATTTTTAATACAGAACATACTAACACCCTTGAACAGTTGTTTTCGCCTTAAACCAGATAAGGAGATCTGTAGTCTTTGATTGTGGACTACGCCAGTTGTTGGGACAAAAAAATAAAAATCTTCAAGTAGATGATGGGAGAACCAAGGGGCCCTGTCAGTGTCCGGATACTCAGAGGCTTATGGGGAAGAAATATATAGCATTTTTATTTCCTCTGTGGTATGGTAAATGTACTATGATGGAATGCTAATATTAAGGCCTATACGAATGCAGTCACAACATTATTTCACAGCGTCTAATGTAATACTGTTTCTATACAACCCACCCACATCTCTACTGAAGTTCACCTCCGTTTTAAACAGGCTAACTGGACATCGGAGGGAGAAGGTGCCACGGGACATTTTAAAGCACCCGTGCTTGGAACAAACACATTTCACATAATGGAAAACCAGGTCTAAAACCAACTGTGGCAGTCGTCCTTTTTCTCCCCTTTGATAGTGTGCTTGCAAGGCCATATGTGAATACTAACCCAGTGGTTCTAAACATCAACAGCAAAAGGTATTTTCCCCATTCGGTTTCACAACCCCCACTTTGAGAACCACTGCACTAGCCTTAATTGAACAATGTGACTAAAACAATGCACCAGGAAGATAGATGGAGCAAATGTAGCAGGTATATCATTTTTTTTTTTTTTTTTTTTTACGATGACTTAACTCCCTTTGAATAGATGGAACTGTAGCAAACTAAACAGCGAGCAACGAGTCACAATACAATAATCATGCAGCGCATATTCATGAAGAGGCTAAAACCAGTCTGGCAGGACGACACACCGTTAACCCCACAACGCCCCTCCAAACAGGCAAACTTAACCGGTGGTGAAAAAAAATAGATATGCAACATTTTTGATTTGTGCTTTAGGATCGCATGTCATTGGTTAATGCCGATATTTAAAGCTTTTTATTTTCTTTAGAAGTCGAGTAGAGTGAACCGCCTACTAGAATCAGAAAACGTGCAACGTGTGGAACAGAATAGTATGGAGGAGTTAGGCTTATCTACTCCCCTCACAGTGCCACATTCTGAGCCTGACAACACCACAAAGCTACAGCGTCATAATGGGGATTACCACAGTGCTTTATGAAAGCGTTAGCTGCCAAATACTGACCCCTCTATGCTTAGCAGGCCATCTCTTCATGGTAAGAATGATGATGATAACCCCTGCTTTCCAACACAGTGCGGCTGTATTGCTGTTTGAATAGGCACTAACCTGTGCTCTCCAAGACAACATCCTAACCTAAAAGGAAGCTAGCCTGGTTCCAGATCTGTTTGTATCGTCTTGCCAATGACCATAGGAGTCGGCAAGATGGCACCAACTGATCTGGGACCATACTAACAGGAAGCTGGAGACAAACTACACAACTATTTATACTTTGAGAACCGCTTTGAAAAACAGTGTTGTCTGGTTTGCCCAGTAGTATTAGGTGATCCTTCACTGCAATGAAGAGAATGTATCATCTACCCATACATTATCATTCATATGGATGCAAATACAAAAATATATATTTGTTCCACATTCTCCAGTAAATGGTATCCAAACTTTTTTTTAAGAAAGAGGAAATCTTTTGCAATGTACATATTCACAAACAGTCCGGTGGTCGACGACTTGGGTCAGAACTTGACAAAAGGTGGTAAAATTCAGCTTGGTCCAATCTGGAGCTTACGACACATCTCACATTGTTTATAACAAGACACAGAGACGCAACAATCCAACAGAGAACAAGAGTCATTGTCCCTCTGCAATCCTTAGTCCCCACAAACTCCATACATATTGTTAGGATGTGTCCCAGACCCTACAAACCCAATGGATTGTTAGGATGTGTCCCAGACCCTACAAACCCAATGGATTGTTAGGATGTGTCCCAGACCCTACAAACCCAATGGATTGTTGGGATGTGTCCCAGACCCTATAAACCCAATGGATTGTTGGGACGTGTCCCAGACCCTACAAACCCAATGGATTGTTAGGACGTGTCCCAGACCCTACAAACCCAATGGATTGTTAGGACGTGTCCCAGACCCTACAAACCCAATGGATTGTTGGGATGTGTCCCAGACCCTACAAACCCAATAGATTGTTAGGATGCGTCCCGGGATATCCAGCCGCTCTCTGTGAGGAAGCTAAGGATGCGTTTCTTGAGCACCTTGTCTAGGTAGCTGGGCAGCCGGCTCTTGGAGGGAATGCCCTGGCTCTTCTGCAGGTGGTCCTTGATGATGATTGTCTTGACAGTCAGGTAGCGTGTGGGGCTGAGGTTAAGTGAATTGCACAGCACCTTCTCCCGGTCTGACAGCAGCTCGAAGCCCGCCAGGTTCTCTATGGCCGGGAACTCACCATCCTTGCCCTCCTCTTTGATGACTCCGCCACCTCCTGTCCCTCCGCCAAGTCCTCCTCCTGTGCCGAGCCCTCCGCCCCGGCCCGTTTTCGAGGTAGCTACGCTCTTGTTCTCCTTGCGTTTCTCCCGTTTGTGCCTCGCCGCCTCGTACTCGGCCGCCTCGTCCAGTCGCGCGATGCCGTTGCGGCGGTAGCGCTGCAGCTCCCGTACTTTGGCGCGCAGCACGCGCTCCTTGTGCATGTTGTGGAACAAGTCCTCAAACTCCCGCTGAGCCATGAACTGGCACATCCCCCGTAACTTGATCCGCTGCTCCTTCTCCTCCTTGGGGATCTTACGCTTCGGCGCCGTCGGGACGGCTGGAGCTCCCGGCGTCACCGCGGGAGTGGTTGGCGTCGGAAGGCTCCCCACCGCTCCGACGACGACGCCACCACCACCACCTACAACTCCCAGCGTGCTTTGCTTCTCCTTCTTGTCGCGGCCTAGGAAGACGGGCACCAGGTTGTAGTCGCGGGCCACATTTTTGCGGCGCTGGCGCTCACGAAGCTTGCGCACGTACATGTCCACGTGCGCGCGCTTCATCTCGATCTCTACGTCTTCATCGTCGTAGTTGACCGACAGGCCACTGATGAGCTTCTCCGCCTCCTGGTCGTACTCCATCTCATAGTCGTCGCGGAGTGGCATGTAGCCCAGCTGTTGCTGCTCGCCCAGGGTCACGTCCAGGGGAGGCAGAGGGGTGGTGAGGCTGGGGGACAGGGGACCGCCGCTGGGGCAGGTGTGATCCGTCACCCGGTTGGGGATGCTGTCGGGGACGCAGGCCTTTCCCAGGTTGCCATGGATGTACATGCCGACGTAGTGGTCCATGACATCCTGGGGGGTCCGAGATGCCCCTACATGAGTGGCCATGTCCTCCTGAAAGACCAGCACACACAGGCCAGTGTTACTGAGAGGGGGATTACATCCCTGCAAGCATTTAGACTACACAGACACACACATAATGCATGCATTGCTATACGTTCACTATTAGCATAGAAGTGTGTTGAATTCCATTGATAGGAGATCCATTGAAACAGACTAGCCTTCATCATACCAAACGTTTCCTGTACGTTCATAATGCATTGCACATTTGCAACATCGTGGATTGTAATGTGCGTTATAGCATGGAAAAGTTGCATTCATCACGACTTAGCTAGCTAGCTGTATACAGGACTAAAGTACATTTCAAGTATTGCAGAGATGATCGATATGACCAACTCTCGACAGAACCTGGCTGTCAGTCTGAAGTTGTCAAATGTATACGGGTCTATATTGCGTTATTTTTCAAGAGAGCAACTTTACTCATTCACATTTAGTCTACATATTTTTATACGCGTGCTTGTATTATATAGCTATCTGAAAAGTAGCTAGGCTATAAAGTGAAATACCCAGTTTCCAAAGCCATATTGCTCGATCGCGTCGAGGAGCGACTGCTCTTCCCTGCTAGTCCATCCTCCCTCCGCTTCGGGACCCCAGAGGGTGAAGCGCCCGCCGTCGACTTGCTGATAACCGTGCCATCGCCGGTGATTACCGATTTCTGCACCCGCGGAGAAGCACTCCGGACAAAGTTCGATATCTGGACAGTCAGTACAGCGAAGCCGCAGATTCGTAACGTCTGCAAGGCAGTTTACGCAGTACTTCTTTCCTAGGTCGGCCATGTTGCTGGCTTCTGCTTGTTGTTGGAAGCAGCAGTGCCGCGGAGGGAGGGCCTGCGTGCTGGAGTGTCTCTGGTCAGACTACTGCGTCTCATTAATATTAATGAACTTGGCGCAAAAGCCTGTGATTGGCTTACATGCCCAGTTTCCAGGACAACTCAAAACACAAATGGTTTCATTAAAGAACAGTTGCTTATGTGTGAAGTTATCGTTTAGGATTTCTTGACCTCGTTTTATCCTAGAAAACATATATTTGAATGTTGCCTTACAACCGGGGACTTAATTGACACATGTGATTTTCTAGCTTGTTTTTAGCCAGAAATACTTAAACTAAATTCCCGTTCTCATGGATGGGAATGCAGAGCAGAAAGAGAATGACCCTGGGTCCAATCCCAACATTGAAAACACAGAGCTGAAGAACGATGAGCAACTCCAGCATACACTAGCTGAAGAGCCCTCAGAAGAGGGCAAATCCACTAATGCTGATTACTGTAAGAATAAAGCTGACACGGCTACAGATGAGGCTGAGGAGGTGGTAGCAGTGGAGCAGAGTGGGCAAGAGTCTGAAAAAGCTTTAGGGGAACAGGCAACAGAGGGTATCTCAGCTGAGACAGAGGGAGGGAACCCAGCCGCTTCTGAGCCAGGAGAGGGCGCTGGAGATGAGTCACCCACAGGACCCAACCTACCAACGAGTGAGACATTCGAAGAGGGAGAGGTCCCGGAGATGAAGCCTCTAATAGGGGAGCCTCTCTCCCGCGAGGGGAGCCTCACACTCGAAGATGTCGACAACAATGATGATGAAGACGGACCGCCAAAACTAGACCCAGGGACTCCCGAAGGGGAGAGTTCCGTGCAGGTTGAGGAAAAGGGTCCCTCTCTAACCAAAGAGACGGGCCCCAGCATCGACTACAAAGAGTACATGAACTTCCTTTATGAGTTGCAGGCAGAGAAGGACAAACTGAGCCAGGTCAACGGTCAGCTCCAGATCAAGCTGGTGGAGTACTTCCGCAAGAAGACAGGTGATGACGCACGTCCTGAGAAGGAGAAAGCCGTGTCGGACCAGGAGCAGCGCTACCAGAAGTACATGGCCATCATGGAGGACCTGAAGTGGCAGCACCGGCTGGACTCGGAGGCAGCCCAGCAGCAGGCAGAGGAGCTGAGGCAGCAGAGCCAGGAGAAGCTGGGCCAGCTGGAGACCGAGTGGAGCGCTTTCATGGCACTGAAGCGCGACGTGGCCGTGACGGCCCTGAGCCGGCGCCTTGGGAAACAGGCGGCGGCGGTCGAGGTAGAGCAGATCCAGGCGGCCGAGCAGCGGCGCCAGAAAGAGCTGGTCACCGTGCGCCTGGAGAATATCAAGCTAAAGAACAAGACGCGCAAGTTTGAGGCCACACTGCGTGCCAAGGAGATGCTCGCTGAGGGCCTGCACCTCATCGACTTCGAGCAGCTGAAGATAGAGAACCAGACGTATAATGAGAAGATAGAGGAGCGCAACGAGGAGCTCCTTAAACTGCGCAAGAAGATCACCAGCACAGTCCAGGTACTAACCCATGTGAAGGAGAAGCTCCAGTTCGTGCAGATGGAGAACCAGGCCAAGCGGGCCCAGTTGGCTGAGGTGGAGTTGGTGGTGGCCAGGAAGAGGGATGTGCTGACCAGGACCAAGCAGGCCAGGGATGGCCTACGTATGGACAACCTGAAGCTGCGCCAGCGCTGCGGCCTGCTGGGCAACGAGATCCTGCTGAGGGACTTTGAGGAGAAGGTCGACGCCTCAGACGACCTGGAGGAGAGGCTGGAGGGGCTGAAGAGGAGGCACGCAGAGCTCATACTGAAGTGTGCCGGGGTCAAGAAGAAACTGGAGTACACCAAACCCTAACCCAAACCCTAATCCAAACCCTAACCCAAACCCTAACCCAAACCCTAACCCAAACCCTAACCCTAACCCAAACCCAAACCTTAATCCTAACTCAAACCCTAATCCTAACCCAAACCCTAATCCTAACCCAGACCCTGAGCCTATCTCAAACCCTAAGCCTATCTCAAACCCTAATCCTATCTCAAACCCTAATCCTAACCCAAACCCTAAACCTATCTCAAACCCTAATCCTAACCCAGACCCTAAACCTATCTCAAACCCTAAGCCAAACTGAAGTGTGGAAATCGAGGAGCGGAGGCGAGGAGAGGAAACGTGGAAACAATATGCTTGTAGGAAATGATACTCCTTCTCCACTCACGCGTCATCAGGCTAATGACATTTACAGCGGTAGAATGAAACGTGTAAAGTGCTAAGGCTAGATGTGCAAGACATGTTATAGATTAAAAGAAAAGTAGCATGTTGTTTTGAAATGTGTGCATGTAAGCAACAGTTGATTCAAAGGGGGAGTGGCAGATTTCAAAACTCCTCTGCAGAGCATACACACAGGAGGCACTTCAGTATCCAACGCGAGAGGAGTTTAGAGGCAGGTAGGAGTCTTCGCGAAGTCTGGTGACATGATAAGTGAGGGTAGTAACCAAGGGGATGGAACTCGGAGGCAGGGTTGGAGGCGGAGACTACTTGGGGCAACTTCACGTCTGGTTGGCTGGGGGTTACTCCTCGGTTCACCTACTAACAAATTGACACTCTCCTCGACCACTTATTGGTTTCCAGGTCACGGAGGAAAGAAGGACTGAGGAGTCAAGGAGAGGACAGACTTTTCCAATTGAGAATCTCCCAAGGTCTATATGATCAGTCAGAAATCACCAACTGGTCATAGACGGAAACCATATGTATTATAATAAGTAGTCTGTTGTTTTATTTGCTGACATGTTTTAGTTGTTTTGCATTTACAACCCCTGATAATATAATAACAGTTGTCATGAAGGAAATTGTCATACTCAAGGTTGGTGAGCGGTTTATTTGCAACTAGTTTAAGTTGTCATTAAAATGTGAAATTCAAATTACATTAGCAAATTTCCCTTTTCTCTCAGTGGTTTAGTTGTCCAGATAGCAGAAATCAGATGCCAAAAAAAAACATTTCCATTTCCTGTCAAATCAAGTACAGGCCAGGGTGGAAAGAATTAGTCACTTATCAAACATCTTTATCAAAAAAGAAGTGTCAAACTGCTGACACATTTAGCACTTTGATAATCAGCAACATCTACTTACTAACAACTGTTGGGCCAAAGCAATACACATCTTTCATGAAATATAACTTTATTATCAGCCTAGCGTCATTCAGGAGGATGTGTTGAAATGAGGTTAACTCCTTCAAGGGGAGTCTGGTTGTACTTTTAATTTCTCCAGGATTTTGCGTACCCAGAGTGCATTGCCATCCAAGCAAACCTCTTGACCTGACGTCTTCAGAGTTGCACTGTGCATAGGACAACAGGGGAGAGTCATAAGAAACAGCTATGTTAACTCAAACATTCACAACAGGAAGTCGATGTTTTACCGTAAGAAGAAAATGTACGTTTGGGCATAGATTAGGTTTAGGAACGAGGGTTATGGTTGGGGATAGATTTCAGATGTTAAAGTTAGGGAAAGGCATGAATGT